>NC_056746.1:1089844917-1089859917 GCF_019279795.1 Protopterus annectens | reverse complement strand
AAAGATAACCAGAAAGCCTTCTTTAGCTATGGCAAGAATCTAAGTGGCAACTTGCAGATATGCTCTGAGATAGTGCAAAATAGCACAAAATATACTAAACCTACTGATATTTCAAACATACTGGCAGATAGATTCAGTGCAAACTTCACCTCCCTCTCACCTTCAAAAGGGTCCACAACAATACCGGAAAAGTATAGTGTCCTGGAAATCACAGCAGCACAGGTGAAAACATCCCTTTCAAAAGCCAAAAACACAGCATCAGTGGGGCCAGATGGTGTCCCAGGCTGCGTCTTCCATGAACTACAGAACAAACTAACCCCCCACCTAAACACGCTGTTCAACCTCAGCCTCTCTACAGGCTACATGCCCATAGAATGGTGCACAGCAATGGTTATACTGCTCCACAAAGGAGGGGGCCACAACTGACCCTGGTAACTATCACCCCATAAGCCTGACTAGCCTGGTCTACAAGACTATGGAGCGCATCATCATGGAACTCATTAACAAAGACATTGGGAACCTCCAAACACTTGACCCGACCCAGTTTGGCTTTGTTAGGGGCAGATCATGCCTACTAAACCTGGTTGACTTCTACGAGACAGTTACCAAGGCCATAGATGAGGGAAAGGTGGTTCACACAGCCTACCTTGATCTCGCCAAGGCGTTCGACATCATTCCTCACTCGGGTATTATAGAAAAACTCACCAGCCTGAACATAAACCCCTATGTCACAAGATGGGTTGCCAACTGGCTTACAGACAGAACTCACATGGTAAGAATAGCAGGCTACAGGTCTGACTCTAAACCAGTCACAAGTGGTGTCCCGCAAGGCTCAGTTCTGGGACCCCTACTGTTTGGCATATATTTCTCAGAAGTACAGGCAAACAAAGGAGGACTATGGCTAACCAAGTTTACTGATGACTGCAAACTGGGAGCTATAATTGACTCTCCGGCTGACACGGACATCCTCCAAAAAGGCCTTACTGAGACAGATACGACACCTGGTGTCAAAGTCATGGCCTCAAGCTAAATGCCAAAAAATGCATAGTCATCCCATTTGGGAAAAACAAAACACCCACGAATTACCACATAGGCGACAGCCCCCTTAATACAGAAGAGGTAATAAGAGATCTGGGGACTCAGGTAGATAGTAATCTCTCCTTTGACAATCATATTGCCAAAGTAGTTAGGAAATCCTTCTATGTGGCCCATCTAATTACTAAGGGGTTCACATCTAGAAATAAAGAGGTTATAGTGCCCCTCTACTCGTCACTCATCAGACCCATCATAGAGTACAATGCCCCAATTGGGATGCACCTCATAAAACACTTCCAATAGCTTGAAAGACCACAAAAGCACCTCACCAGGAGGATTACTGGCCTCAAACATATGTCCTATGCAGCCCGACTGAAAAAACTCCGGCTGTACTCAGTGACATATCGCTTACTCAGAGGTGATCTCTGCCTGACTTACAAAGCCATGTCCAACTCAGAATTGATGGACATGCTCCACCTAAAGAAATCCAAGTCACTGCGAGCCACACACTCTAGTGAGCTAAACCTCACCACAACAATAAATAGAACATGCTGGTGGGATAGATTCCTGTCACAGAGAGTCCCATGCTTTGGAACAAAATTCCTAACTACATTAGGCAGAGCCCTTCACTAACACTCTTCAAGAGAAGCCTTGATGAGTGGATGGGTTACAGGAAATACACCCCTGGGATCATTTCATTGGCTCTGATTGACAGAGGCTCAGTTAATTAATCAATGGGGTGGCGAAATCCGACATACTCTGGCTAGGCTTATAAATGCCCTCAGGCAGATAGCGTAGTACCTACCTATGAACCTATGAACAAAGTTTTGCAATGTCTGCTGCTTCAGCAGACCTTTGGATGAGGCCAGGGCTGTATTCCTGTCTTCTTTGATGATGAATGTGCTAGCACTTCTTTTTGCTGGATGAGATTATGTTTGCATTTAAATTATTTGTAGGACTATACCTCTTCCTGTTTTGAATATTTTCCTTTTATTCATTTCAGCATTGGAACATTGTTTTGAAATTGATGAGGAAGCTAATTGATTTCATTATTTTCAATACTGGTTATATATCTAACAAAGATCAGAGTTAGACATTTTTTTCCAGGAAAGGCTGAGATTAGCTGTGCATACTCATGTGAAGTTTCAACAGAGATGTCCTGATCATGAAAAAAACTGATAGTACTCTTTATAGCTTGGGTAAAGTACATCCTGATTGCTGCTGACTGAGAATGAATTTACTGTTCCGGTTACAGTTCCGGTACAAATCATAAAGAACATGCACTGGCTCATGGAACTGTTGAGGGATGACCACGGAATTCGCACCAGAATGTTTAAGCATAGCAATGCCTTATGGAGTAAGCTAATGCCAGGCAGAAGGTTATTGTTCTGATGTTTAGCAATAACAGGACATTGTATACTGCATGCCATTATCATTGTTACATTATTGAGTTAAACAGAGCTACACCATGAGGCATTCTGGTTGGGGATTTCCTATATGATGGATCTTTGGTAGTGCACTTTGTTTGTGTGTTGATGCAGGAAGCTGGGGAAAGATTTGGCTTGAAGCTGTGAATTCTTTCTTTGCTGGGCCTTTTGGGTCTGGTTTGTTTTTCAAAAGTATTTCTTAAGGTGCAAACTACTTAAGCAAGCAAGAGTACATTTGCAAATAGGAGATTTTTCGGAAGTCGAATTGCACCTTCATTTGTGGAAGACGAAACTGTCACCCATATGTGATGGAACTAATAGTATGATGTGGCAGAAGGACTTAGTGAAGATGAATCTTTGCTTTACAACATTCGCAACCAAGTTCACATTCATTCCAACTTTCTGGATTGTATTTTCAGGTTTAAGGCAAACTAAACTCCTTGTGTCATCAGTTTTCTCACCAGTTAAGTATAGGAGATGAAAATGCCCATGAAGCTCAGGATTGCAGTTACTATTTTGTTTGCCAATAATAATCTACCTTGAGGAATGCAACAAGTAAGTTAGGATGTTTAGTAGCCTTTAATAATTTAGATGGATCACAGGATCATAGGAGGCTACTAGGCTAATGGCTCCAGGGCCCTTATAAGCCTAGCCAAATTCAACCTCTTTTCCCAAGGGTGTCTGGTTCAAGCAGACACTAAAATCAGCACTTATTGTGTCTGTCCAGGAGGGACAGAGGTGGAACCCCTGGTGTGAATTTCCAGTTATCCATTCAATTGTCTAATAGAGCCAATGAGGGGCTTTGTTTAACATGAATAGGAAGCTTGTTCCAAAGGTGGGGCAAATCTGTCTTTCCAGCAATTTGTGTTGATGTCACATGCCAGATTAAGGTCCTTTGAGCAAGTTACCCGTGATGGTTATGGACACTCCCTGCAGACAATTAAGAAAAACAAATATTTTTAATCATGTCTTCATTTCTTTTGCATTACTAATGTACCTACCTAACTCTGAGTGATTAGTATTATAATTAGTATTATAATTTATTTTCCCCAAAACAGTATAACAAAGTAACCATTTTGATGTACTTTTCCTTTCCAGCTAAGGTTCCTCATCCCAAAGATATTTTATTTTGTCTTTCATTTTCTCCAGTATTATATCACTAGAAACACAGTGATTGATTCGATCAGTTGATGGCAACCCAGAAAGGGGATACAACTTTCCCCATGAGTCTATACCCTCAATGTTGGTTTTATTTATTTAGTGGATGTGAGGCCTCTCCTCCCAATTAGAGTTGTAGGGGAGGGCTCATAGCTGCTCATTTACTCAGTTTTCACTAAGTGACCAAAAATTCATAAAATAGGATGCAATGAATCACTCTTTGGTTGATTAATATTCATTCGAGTGTAACAGGCCTTGACTCCCCCATTTCCAGTATCTACTCTTCAAATTCATCATTCCTTGAATTTAGGCTTTCTTTGAGTAAGACAGCTTGTAAATGTGTTGTTTTTTTAAATCACAACATTTGTATTGTGTTAGCTGTGTGGTCCAACACGAGTTTTATGACCTTTACTTTTGAGTATAAAAAAGTAATTGTGTTTCATTTTGTTTTTAATAAGAAAAGCTTCATTTACAAGCAGAGACAGAGAGAGAGTGAGAGAAAGAGGGAAAATAAAGTGAGTGCAAGAGTGCAACTACATACCTGGGTCTCCTAAGAAAGTAAAGAAATTAGCTACTTTTGCTTATTAAACAAGAAAAAAATAAAAGTTGCAAATAAAAAAGCAATGGCTGTTATTGAGAAAAATAGTATCATGGGGGCTCCCTGCCCCCCATAATGCTGCTTTGAGAAGAAACAACTTGTAAAACAGCACTAACAATTTACACTGCTGTAAATATTGTGCAAAAGAACTAAAGCAGTTTTTGGAGCATTGTTGTCTTTTATGTCTCTGAATCAGTAGTCTCTGAATCAGTAGAATTTATTTCGGTAACTGAATCTGTATAAGAAGGCACATCTGATTTACAGTGAGATTCATGGTGAAAAGTTCCAAATTACAAATGTATGACATTGAGATTGCAGGCAGTTTCAGCCTAGTATGTTGTGCATAACAGGCACTCACAGCAGGGTTAAGCAAGTCGTAACATAAGCAGATTTCATACTGGCACAGTGATGAATAATATAAATAAATGCAGTAAACACACAAGCAGAGCACTGAACAGATATGTACTGTTGACATCTGAAGGCGTAACATCTGCTAACAGAAGAGGAATGTTACTATAGTTACACCAGTGAGTGTGACGTAAATTTCTGTAGCTGAGGAGTAAAAAAAAGGGGAGCTTTCCATTTTGGAGGAAACATGTAGTTAGTAGTGATGATTTATCAGGACAAAAACAACAGATGGCCATCACAGAAGACAGCAGAAAACAAGAGAAATAACAGGTTAGAGAACATACTGACTCCAATACTTTAATAAAGAGACTAATAAAGAGAACGTCTAGCAAACTGTGCAAAGGAAGATACAGGATCATATCATACTGCTGCAAACTGTAGAAGCACATAACATCAGAAGAGATGTCACATTTATCTTTGCAGAACTACATGCCCCAATGTCCCATCCAGTTTTATAACAGTGTGGGACAAGCAAACAGAAGCATGAAGAGCCTTACTGAATGCAGGCTTAAGAACAGGAGGTCACCCTGAATGAAGAGAAACTGAAACATAATTTTGTACATCTTGCCTTTTCACAACAAAACTTATCTCATTTCTATTTTATCCAAATAAGCGCTACGAAATCCATTTATTCAGCTAGTGAGTCAAATAAACTGCATTATAATCCTTATCGTGAGAAAGTAGAGCCTTTATTGCCTCACTGAGGGGAAATACTGCTTTTTGTTTTATATATATATATATATATATATATATATATATATATATATATATATATATATACACACACACACACACACACACACACACATATATATATATATATATATAGTCCTGAGTCCTCATTGGGGTACCAACCCATCACTACACATGCACGCATCTGTGGGCAGTCTAGAATCACCATTTCTTTCTCTCTCTCTCTCTCTCTCTCTCTCTCTCAATATATACATTTACCATACATATATATATATATATATATCTATCTATATATATATATATATATATATATATATATATATATATATTATATATCTACATATACATACACATATATAGATGCTTTACATTGACGAGGCATTTGTTGACATAAGGAAAATCCAGCACTGTAAGCTAATTGAAGAGTTCTGGCTTTTCCAGAGTGAGATTGCAGTACACTGAAGACTGTGGAATTTGCGGGAGGATGGGGATTGCACCCCTGAAAAAAATGATGTTCTATAGATGTTCTATTTTTTTATTTATTTATTTTTTTTATTGTCATTCAAATTTCTGAAGATTTTTTGAGTTTGGTTAGAATATCTATCTATCTATCTATATATATATATATATATATATATATATATATATATATATATATATATATATATATATATATAAATAAATGTGTGTGTGTGTGTGTGTGTGTATCTCCCCTTCTAGTCAACAGCAAAATCATCAAAGTGTTCTGAGTGACCAGCAGATACATCAAATACATGCAGAGTATTTCAATGAGATTGCATAACAATGAGGATGTAGATGTTTCTCATTATCCTCATCATAGAGTGATTACAGAATTGCTATATATGTGTATATATATATATATATATATATATATATATATATATATATATATATATATGGCTCTACTTCTAAATACCGTAATTCCAAAATACCGAGGACCAGAATACCGAGAGAAGAATCACAAAACTGAAAATCCCGAACCACGCACATTTTCTCAGGGCAAGTTCTCCCTTTAACCCTACCATATGTTCGGCTCAAATTTGTCTCCATGTTGGTAGTGTTATGGAAGCTTATATGTGTTAACCCTACCTTAGCCCCTAACTCTAACCATGGAGTTTACCTGAAAAATCCCTGTCCTTAACACTACATAAAACAGCTGAGACACATCATGCGTACTCACACCCATAAGGATGCATGCATGTGCACACACTAAACCTATCCCTTACCTAACCCTTACCATAAACTCCACACCAACTCTATCCCCTAACATAATCCTTTATCTAACCCTAAAATGAACACACTCACACACAAACTGCCAGCAATACCACAAACCAATTTACCTTTGTCAACCAACATGGAAGTAGCCCAACGGCCGATCACATAAACAGCCATTTGCACAAATGGAGTTACAGTTCACTTCAGCCACACAAATTAGAGATGACTAAGTGAACTGTAACCATATACACAGTATATATATATATATTATAGATATAGATACACACACACACACACACACACATTGCAATATTTAAGGCAGCAGAAACATCAGTCCTAGAAAACTTTGTTGTTTATTATACAAAAGAATTTCAAAAAGGATGGTTCTTCTCAAACAAAGCTCTTAGGGCTAAGAAAAAGCTTAGCGCTAGTACATTCAAAACAATTCCATACTGCAAGGTTACAGTTTCTGTCAGTAACTGTCTCTGACTCTTCCTCTTTCGATCTGTTTCTCGCTCTCTCTCAGTAGTTTGTGTTTCTTTAGCAGAAGCACATTCCCGCTTCCTCCTGGTGTCTTCTTCCAGCTCACTCTGCTTCTCACTTACAGAGCTGCTGCTCCAGACTTCAAATCTCCCTTCAAGAAGCAGGGCAGACTAACTCTACAGGTGCTTTCCACAGCACTCTTTTTATGCAGCCTTAAACCTTAAAGATAATATATATATATATATATATATATATATAGAGAGAGAGAGAGAGAGAGAGATACAGGTATAGCTATAGTTACACTTCATACAGTAAATTATGTCTCTGCTCTGCAAGAAACATGTTTAGCTAATGTTCACAAGTTCATATGTGAATACTTGGCTAACTTCATTGAAAGGCCATTTTTAACCCTAGCCGTGTTATCCCATTAGGTGTTCAAATTACTCTTACGAGGATTTTTATTCCACTTCTTCCCAATTGTGAATTATTGAATTCATGTTTCTAGGGTCATACTGTTAAGTATTGAGAGAGGACCCTGCTTATGGACAGGGCATTTAGACAATAGCTAAGGTAAAGAAACATTCCAACTTAAAACAACAGTGTTCATTTACACCGCAGTCATTATAAAATGTCTATATACAATCTATTCGCATTAGTAGTTACATGCTTTTGTGTCATTTGTACTCTCCGTTTTGTGACTCCTGCCATAGTATTCTAAAATAGGGATCATGGGAAAATCAAGGCAACAGAGTCTTGTGACAATTACATCCTGCTACTTCCCAACATAAACTGTATTTCCCTTCTCAAGGAGAGCTAATCCCAATCAGGCCCAGTATGAATTTAGCAATACCCATCCAATTATCCTGGTTTGTTTGAAAGGAGATAGTATATTACACTGCTTGATCTGCAGAGAGAGTCTATTACAGAGTTGAGGGAGGTCCTGAGTAATGAATCTATCTCTCCACCTTGTCTTATTGATCTGCTAAAGTAGATTTAATACCCTGATTCTGGTATTTGTGGGACTACTTGACTTCTGAAGGTACAAATGTTTCTGGATCACCTGACTGCATGGAAATCAAGGTATAGGATCCCCTCTGAGAAGTCTGTATGACACGGAGAAGAGGAAGGGTGCTTCAAGTCTTTTCTTGCAACTTAGAGTTTTTAAGTCCATGATCTTCTTGGTTAGAAACCTATGTGGTCTTTCCAGTTCTTTGATGTGTCCAGTGAGGTACATACCAAAAGGGGTCTTATATTCTATATCTGGTCTAATCAGTACTAAATATAAGGGAAAGATGATCTCTTTAGACCTGGGTAATATTATTTAGTGATTTGTTGCACTAATTAGAAGGGTTTTCTGAAAATTGCTGTTATGTGGTGATCAAAGGGGAGAGAGAGAGAGAGAGAGAGAGAGAGAGAAGGGTATCAACCTGAGTTCCAAGGTCTCTATCTACATTTTAATTTTGAATTAGGGTATTGTCTATGTTGTATGCTGAGGGGAGGAGCTGTTGAATGAATATGACCATGCTATACCTTTTAGCATTTAATTTAAACCCATTTTCAGTGTGCCGGGTGTTTATAACTGAAGTTTTTCATGGTAGACTTGGGTTTCGCAGCAGGATTTGACAATGACTCCCAGTTTGCAGTAATCTGCAAACTTGATTAACCAGCATTTTGGTTCTTTGTCTGGTGGTTGGAAAAGTCCCAGTACTGAGCCCTGTGAAAAAAAAATGATTATCCTCATGTTCTCTGACATTGCCTCTGTCACCGGAACTATGTGAAGCCTGTCTTTTAACCAATTGGCTATCCATCTCCACATGGGGATCTATTTGTAATGCATTTAGTTTACTAATTATGCTAGCATGAGGGCTGGTGTCAAATGCCTTTGCTAAATCAACGTAAGCCATGTGATCAGATTGGATACTGTCAGCAGCTTGTGTTAACCTTTCCAAAGAGGATTCATTAGACAGGATCCATCTATTACAAAGCCAAATTGCTGCAGGTCTAGCCTGATGACATTTTTAATGTCAAAGTTTATCAGGTCAGTTATAATGTGCTCCATGGTCTTGCAAATGAGACTTGTAAGGCTAATGGGCATATAATTCCTGGGGTCCTCAATAGGGCCACCCTTATGAAGTGGTATCACCAGTGCCATGAGCCATACCTCCAGGACACAGCCTGTTGCTAGGCTCAGGTTAAATAGTTTATGTAGTGGTTCTGTCAGGGCATGTTTTGCACTGTTTAGCAAACAACCTGGTATATTATCCACTTGTATGAAAGAAGTGTTTTAATTTTGGACAGCAGGGTTGAGAGATTTCAGGATAGATGGGGCTTGGGTAGTCATCTTGGGTGTAAAATGTGGCTTGAATTTATTTGATAATATATTGGCAACATGACACCCACTGAGTCTGAGGTGATGCCATTTTGTATGAGTTCTGTGTAGTGTTGGATGTTGTTTCTTTGTTTCCTAGCTTAACTATAAAATGATTTTAGTTTCCTTGGCTTAAGATGCTAACCTTAGTTCATGGCCTATTTTGGTAGACTTAATAGTCTTTTTTTTTTAATTTTTAGTCAAATTGCTGATATTCTCCATGACCTGAGGGTCTCTTTATCTGCTGTATACTTCAATAAGTTCTGTCCTTTTATTGTAGATTTTCTTATGTCAGTGGACTTCCAGGATTTTTTTTTAAATTTCCCATTATATTTGGATTTTGATGGGACTGCCAGTTCTGTATACTTATCTATGTGAATACAGAACTCCTTCACAAACCTATCTGCTGAGGCAATGTCAAGAGTGATGATGCTATAAGTGAACTTCAAGACTTCATGTTAAAATTTGTTGAGATTTATGTGTTTGAAGTCTTTAAACTCTGATATTATTGGTTTATGTGGGTTTAGGTAGTTTCAGGGAGAAGGTTACTTGCTTGTGATCAAACGTAACCTGGGAAGGAGTTATCAGGATTTGTACATGATGAAGATATAGTCATCAGCACTAGAGCAAGCAAATTTTGTCATCCATCTGGGTTAGTAACACTCTCATCTGTAGAGGTTTGTTTATTGAATCCAAAAACTTCTAAGCATATCCTACTTCAGTGGTGTAGGTACTCCAATTAATTGAGAAATAGTTAGTCTCTTAAAATAATGGAGGTCTTACAGTGCACTTAGGAACCTTACACAAAATTCAGTGCACATGGAAAGTGTCCTGTAAGAGGTGATAAATTGATAGCTTGCTTTGTTTAATGTGGCTTAGAGTTCAGTAAGTTCTGTTTGTGGGTCTCTGAGAATCTGTCTAGATTTGATATTGTTTCTAATAAATATGGATACACCACTACAACTGCTATCAGGTCTGAGGCATAAAGGGTACAAAACCCAGATATGTAGCGAAGGTTTTCTGGACATTTAGACTAGGTTTCAATGACTACACATGCATGGATACCTTCCAAATGCATGAGTGCCTTAAGGTTCAGGCAACTTTTCATTTACTGAGTCTTCTGGAATTAAGCAAAGTCATCTAAACATCATCCTATTTAGGTTTTAATGTCAGCTATGTTGGAATGTTCATTAGTTGGATTCTACCAAAAAAGGCACTAAGAGGGCAGCAAGGCCTTTAACCAATATGGAGAAACCTTTAAAGGACAGGTGTAGACTAAGCTGTGCAAAGCACCCTATTGCATGATGAAATATACTGGATCCCCCCAGATAGATGCCAGTTATTCGGCTAATTGATGAAGCCACTCATTTTTTCTTTGTATCTAGGCATCATTCTTGGAGAAGGAAAGATTCTGCTTAGTATCAGAGTCTTGCCAGCACTTGGGACATTCAGGGAGAGCTCTGATCCCTCTTTCTGCACATCCGTCAGGGTATTTATGCCCCAGGTTTTCACCCCATAGGTACAATGGCCATATCATAGCTATATTTTTCTCTTACAGGGGTCCTGAGGTCCCTTGAGGTATCTGAGGCACTTAAAAGACAGCTCACTGTCACACTGTCTTTGCCCAGCCAAGTGCATGGGGAATCAATATGCCTCACTATGGAGTCACGGGATTATTGAAATATTTTTTTTGTGGAGTACTGGATTTAAGGCCTTTTATCTTTTGGTGACTCTTTATTAAAGGTGTCTTAGGATGTGATAAAATGCTTGATTTTTGCTGAGACCTAATCCTTGCAAGTCTATATCAGGAGACTTTATTAAGAATATTTTTTTATTACATCAGCATAAAATATTACTTTTTGTATCAGAGTACAGAGTTGGGAGTGTCACATACTTGTGTAAAGCTCACAGACTGTTTTTTTTTTTTTTGAGACAGAGTGAGGCCTCTGTATCTCTTAAATATTCACGTCACAAACAAAATTATTAGTGTTTAATAAGAGTGTATTATCTGTAAGCATAAGAAGTTACTACACTGCTTAAGATACCTAATGGCATGAGGCAGACATTTGAGGGGAAGTAAGTAGGCTGACCTTCCATATTGTCCATAACTTAATAACTTGAGCTGATTTATGCAGAGCTTTAGAACTTAAATTAGTTTAGTATTTTACAGTTAAAATTAGTTTTGACGTTTATAGTTATTGAGATAGTTATTGATTTCACAATAGGTTAACTTAGTTGATGCATGCCTGTTCAAAGAAATGAAGTAATCTGGATTTGTATGCAACTGTAATAAGAGTAGCACAGGGATGTTACGTATCTGTAGAGTTTGCACTATTTAGAACAGCTAAGGGATGACTCTGATAAGGTAGCACTGCTATGGGCAGCTAGAAGCTGTTCATAGAATACAAGATGCATGGCTCAATGCATTGTGCAGCTGCATGCACCTTGCTAATATATATGTAATAATAGCACCTCCTATTGATATGATTTGGGTGGGTTAGGCTACATTAGGTAAAAACTGAAAACTGAGAGTGCCTGTGCATGTTCCACCCCACTTTACTAAGCATAGTTCCACACATTATAATACAAACAGGGAAAGTAAAAGAAACAATGACAAAATAGTGCTAGCTTCCCAGAACTGCAGCAATTGCCCTCATGCTGCCAGAATAGCCACTAGTAGCTCTAAGATGACACACACCTTGACAAAATTGTCTGTTTGATGTAGCTTTGAAAGTGAGAGTAAAAACAGAGCAGAAATGCTTCAGACAATGAGTAATCCCTGTTACAGGTGCAAAATATTTTATAAGCAGTGAAACAGTAAAGAGATATTTATTTTTATTTATTTATTGTCATTTGTTAACCAGGTTATTCTAACTGAGCTAGGGGCCCATTTTCAGTGGAGACCCAAGGAGTAAAGCTTCAAATACAAGCAAATTTTTACAAGAAAGAGATATATTTACAAGGGTATAATATCAAGAAGTTATAAATCAAAAAATAAAAATCAACTATTTTAAACAGTTGTATATTAGCTGCAGACTGAAAGTTCAGTAACAGCAAGATGCTTTATATGTAATAATATAAACACAGCAACAATGTATATATACAATAATAAAAACTTTAAATAACAGAAAGGAAAATAAATGATTAGAGTATGTGACTAGAGTTAGGAAGAAAGCAGTTGGATATCAGGTTGGTGTTTGACAAGGGCAGGACCAGGTCTTTTGAAGGTATTGTTTAAGTTCAAGTTTGAATTGGGCTTTATGGGGGATACTTCTTATATTAAATGGAAGGGCATGCCAGGTGTGGGCTACAGAGAATTTATATAGGGATTTTCCAATATTTTTTGTCAGTTTGTAAATGTCCAGAAGATGTTTGTCAGATATATGAATCTGACATTGGGGGTTATAGAGAGATACAATATTAGAGATGGAGAGGCAAGAAGTAGGGCTATAGAGAATTGAGTGTGTAATATGCAGTTGTGGTAGAAGTTGTTTAGGGAATTCTGGCCATTGTAAAGACTTAAGGGTGAGTCAGTGGTCGGATTTATAGGGGAGACTGGAGGCAAATCTATCTATTTTGTTATATATTTGTTCTAATTTGGAAAGGAGAAATGACTGAAGGTTAGTAAGGATTGGTGCTGCATATAGAAGAGAGGGTAAGAGAAGAGACAGGGCAAGGGAGGCTTTGGTGGAGGGGGAGAGCAGTTTATGATTCTGCTATAGAAGACCAAGTTTTTGGTGTTTTTTTATGCAAAGATTAATATATATGTCAAATTTAAGTTCGTCGTCAATAGTCGCACCATGCAATTTAGTATGGGGTTCAGGTCTGATGATAGTATTGTTAAGGGAAGTAATGGAGAAAGATGATTTATGTTGTGCCAGTGTTTTAGGAAGGAAAAGTAATAGTTTTGTTTTTTTTTGGATTTAATATTAGTTGATTGTCAGTGAGCCAGGTTTCGATGGAGGTGAAAGCGCCTTGGGTAAGTGCATGGAGTCCTGGGATGCTATGGGCAGTGGTTATAAGGGTTGAGTCATCGGCATACTGTAAGAGTGTAGAGAGGTTAGTAGCAGTATTTAATATGTTAGTGAAGATACTAAACAAGAGGGGACCCAAACTGGAACCTTTGGGAACACCAGTGTTGACAGGCAGAAGTGGGGAGGAGACAGTTTGCCATCATATAGATTGTTGTCTGTTAGATAAGTAACTAGAGAACCAATTTATAGAGGGGATTGAGAGATGAAGATCAGAAAATGTATTTAATAGTATACTGTGAGAGACTGTATCGAAAGCCTAGAGAGATCAAGGAATAGACAGGAAACAAGTAGGTAGTTATCGCGGACTTCTACTAATGTTTGGGTGAATGAGAGTAAAGCATTAGATGTGCTGTGGTGTGGTCTAAAGCCATGCTGGGTGGGAGTTAGAAGACTGTTTTCCAGCAAGTGTTTAAGTAGTTGGGTGTGGACACATTTTTCAAAAATTTTGGAAAGGGGGGAGAGTATGGCAATGGGACGATAGTTGGATGGGTCAGTGGAGTTTCCTCCTTTATGGAGAGGGATAGTGAAAAAGGATTTCCATATGTCAGGGACAAGAGCTTCGGAAATAGAATGATTAATAAGAATAGAGACAGGGTAGGCAATTGATTTAGCAGCGATTTTGAGGAAGTGGGGAGGTAACTTGTCGATAGAGGGAAAACAGGGTTTGAGTTTATTCAGTTGGGTTATGATGAAAGCAGTGGGAACTGGTTGTAAGGAGAAAGTATTGGAGGAAGAGGGACTGGGAGGTACAGTCAGAGAAGAGGCAGTGGGATTTTGTTGGGTGAGTTTTTAAATTGATTCTATAAAGTGTTTATTTAATACAGCAGCAGTTTCTGTGGCAGTTTGAAGAGGGAAGTGGTTAGGAGTAGGAGAGTTGCTGCGGTAGAGGATTTTATTGACGGTGGACCAAAATTTTGAGGGGGGGGGTGTAGGCTACATTGGTTGGAAGCAAAGAATGTTTTTTTTTTTGTCTTTGATAACTAGTTTTTTACACTTGTTTTGAAGCTCCTTGTAATGTTGGAGTAGGGGAGGAGTTTTGTTTTTACTCCAAGTTTTCCAGGCAGCATCCCTCTGATGCATAATAATGCGTGTTTGCTTAGTGAGCCAGGGGGCACAGCTTGATTTTTCTCTAATTTTTCTAGATGGAGCCACAGAGTTCAGTACATCCAGAAATATTTTGTTGAAAGTAATTACAGCATCATTAAGGGGGAGTTTATGAAGGAAGGTCCGACTGATGTTGGACAGCATATAGTTGAACTTATCAGGATCAAATTGGGTCAGATTGTGATATTCTCAGTAATGGTGTTCTTTGGGTGAATGTTTGCAATGTCTATGGATAAAGGTAGGGACATGGTCGCTTAAAGTGTTAGGAAGAATGCCAGGGCTATGATAGGGACTTGGATAAGAAATAAGAATCCAGTCTATTATACAACTGGTAGTAGAGTTTTTATTGGTCCTGGTAGGGGAAAATATAAGTTGGTGGAAGCCATACAGATTGATGCCATGAATAGGAGATGAGGAGGAATGTGAAGCCCAATCAATATTGACGTCACCCAGTAT
>NC_056746.1:1089722417-1089839917 GCF_019279795.1 Protopterus annectens | reverse complement strand
TAACTCATCATTTATTCTCTTCACAATATTAAGAAACTTTTCAACTGTAATCATTGTATATGTATCAGTGTCTTCTAGCATTTGTGTCATTAATAAAATATAGTCTTCAGTATTAAATATTACTAAGCCACCTCCTTTGTCTGCAGGTCTAATTGTTATCGAAGACTCATTAATTAACTTCTTCAAAGACAATCTCTCTTCAGTGTTCATATTAAAGAATAAACATTTTCTTTTTCCATCAAAAAAGTATTTATAAAAACTATGTTCACATAATTTAATAAAACATTCTATATGAGTAGGTAAGGGGGTGAATAGGTGCTTTTTCGCTTAAAACATAGAAATTCATCACTTTCACCTGAGTCTCTTGTCTTTTTATCATAAAACAGCAGTTTTAAAGCTAATATACGACCAAAAGTTCTTAAATCAATTAATATATTTTGTAGCTTACTTTCTTGCGATGGTATGAAAGTCAAGCCTCTGTTTAAAAGGCTAATGTCAGATTCAGACAACATGAATGTAGATAAATTAAAAAACAGGTTAGTTACTGTCTCTGGCGGTGTCTCTGTGGCAAGTTCTCCCCTGAGAACTTCCGCTTTCTCCTGTCCCAACTCCTGGATCGGTCTCTTTGTAGTATGGGTTTCCGTATTGAATATGGTAAAAAAGCTGCAGAAGTAGTGCTGTATTTCGGTATTGCCCCACTATTCTCAAAGCCTACTTTATTTCTATCTGCTTCCTGATTTGGTAAAGGAGTGGAAGCAGATGTCGCTGTTGCCACACGTTCTATGGTATCTGGTGGGGTAACAAAAGCATTATCAGGAGTATTAATCAGCAAATGATTTCCCGTGGATACAGGAAGGCAAGGCATGCCTTCATTGATGGTGAGTGTAGTGTCTGACTGATTCGTCGTCCTCTCTCCACTTCTGGTTCTAACGTTGTCATTCACACTGCGTGGCCAAACAAACACATTCCCTTCCAAGAAATCGCGATGATCTCGTTGTAATTTGCGATGTTTTGTTAATTGCAATTTATTGCTGTACGACTCAATTTGTACATACAAGTCCTCTAGTCTCTTAATGCAAGGTTCAGCATTAAAAGATTGCCGTATTTCTTTATTTAATTTAGTTGCATTTGTTAACAGTTCTTGTTCTAACGGCAAAAAATGGTCTATTACAAGTTGCATGTACTTGCGACTTGTATCTAAATTGATCTCTTGCCATTTTCTGAGCAATTCCGGTTGACTTTCCCCATATGTGGGCATGCATAGGACTCTCATGCCTCTGGGGACTATGTTGAAATGTATACACGCTTCTAAGTGTTTGCGTTGCCATACATATCTCTGCATTTTATACAAATCATTTTCCAGTTGTTTAATTGAAATGTTAAATCGTTCAATGTCAGCAATGTCAGTGTTAGCATTTCTAGAGTTAGGCATTGCTAAGTCCAGAGTCAGTAAAGGGTTGGTTTGATTTTTAGTAATGTTCATCCATCTGTCGTTTATTCCCCTCGATTCCGGATTGTAGTCTAACTCCACTGACATATTTGCCAATCAGTGTGGTGAGGCAGTTACGTTAGAACAAAATTAACAGTCAAATAAACTGCTCACACCAACGCTGAAACACTTGTCAAAAATAGAACGAGAAATAACAGCAAAACACAAGTGTATCCACCACGGAAATGACAGTAAGTACTCACAAAGTCCAAATAATGCGAAAAATTCTTCTTTATTCCATGAACAAAACCAGGAGAAATGAGCGCTTTCGCGTAGCAACTGTACGCTTCATCAGATTCTATTTCTAACATAATTATTTCAGTTTATATAGCTATGCACTATGCTTAATTAACATAATTAAACTATTAACTAGCTAATGAGTCATCCAATTTAAAGCGACATCTTCCTTACATTGCACTACCATTCAGTTATCTCATTTCTAAAATATAAATCCATTTTAATGCATTTTTAAAACCTTTAAACTCAAATATTATATAACTTACACAAAATAACACACAACA
The DNA here is from genome assembly GCF_019279795.1 of Protopterus annectens. Lineage (NCBI taxonomy): Eukaryota > Metazoa > Chordata > Ceratodontiformes > Protopteridae > Protopterus > Protopterus annectens. The sequence goes on along the minus strand of NC_056746.1, from coordinate 1,089,837,907 downwards.
TGAACTAAATATGTATGTATATAAATATAACTAATATCTTATAAACATTTCAGTATGTATTAAACTTAAAATTACCTAACATTGTTCTAAACTAGTATAAAATTAATAAGCTAGATAAAACCACATATTGTCTAGACCATTAGATGGTACATTTTAAAGTGCTTGGTGCAAATATATGTATAACTACTCAATATATATACATATATATGTGTATAAATAACTATCAAATTCTGCCTATTAAATATAAATATATAAATATATAAAAATATATAAAGAATACACATGATAAAAACTGCATTATTTACGATATTTTAAAACAGGTTTCAAAGGGACATATTGATTTAATCCCGGAGGGTAATGTGCTCTCATCCTTAATATCCATTCTAATTCCCTCTGTTCTAATGCATTCACAAAATCACCCCCTCTTTCATTCTTATTCATAATTTGGAAAACTCTAAATTTGAAATTGTGACCATTATATTGAATTATGTGCTTTGCTAATGCATTAAGTTCATTACTCTTTTTGATGTTGTATACATGATTGTATATTCTTTTCTTTAATTCTCTTTTTGTGAGTCCTATACAAAACGCAGAACAACATTCACAGGTGGCCAAATAAATAATATTACATGTATCACAGGATGCAAAGAACCTAGGAGTGAAAAATAATTCAAAACAGGATGAGTAAATGTCTGTATCCCTGTAATGTACTTGCACATATTGCAATTATTGCAAGGAAATGTTCCAAATTTTGTTCTCATATGAGTTGCTGTTGTTTCCTTTCTACTATGTGTAGTACATAGCAAACTCTTTAAATTCTTACTGTTTCGATAAGTAAAGCTAGGAATATGACCTACTAGTTCTAATGTCTTGCTATCTACAGTTAATATTTGCCAATGACTACTAATAATGTCTCTAATTATTTTATTGTCATTGGTGTATGTTGTAACGAAGTGTATTCTCTCATCATGTCTCAAAGTTTGTCTCTTATACTGAGTAGAGCTCACTCTTGTTATCTCTAATTCATTTGATGTTCCTATAGCTCTCATTACTTGATTTCTAGCTTCTTTCACCATTACCTTATTATAACCCCTCTGTATAAATAAATCTTCCATTTATATATATCCCATATATATATATATATATATATATATATATATATACATCCAATATATATATATGTGTGTGTGTGTGTGTGTGTGTGTGTGTGTGTGTGTGTGTGTGTATATATATATATATATATATATATATATATATATATATATATACACACACACACACACACACACACTCACATCTCTCTCTCTCTCTCTCTCTCTCTATATATATATATATATATATATATATATATATATATTATATTGTACCATAACGTGATGGTTCCACAAGGAAAATGCCTAGCAGATGGTATCAGTAGGCATAGGTAGGGTCATATAGGATTAGTAAAAATGCAAAAGTAATGATTATGTGAGATATTCTATCTGAAGAGAAGAGGGCAAAACTAGCACTAATTATTGAAATTGCTATACCCAGTTATTTTAGTGTCTTACATACTGAAAGATGCAAAGCTATAAATATCAAGACTCGCAAAGAGAAACTAGAGCAATATGGAGTAAGGGGATCCATATAGGTGCAATTATAGTAGGAGGAGCATCTGGGCTAATAAAAATAATTTCTAAACATATGTGAGTAGTCTAGTGTGTCTACTGTTTGAAACTTCATCATCTGATGAATGCAGTAGGCTGACAAATCTTTGCACATTAATCAAAATTCCAATTCTACCTGTTACTGCCAAGCAGTGAGTGTTAATTCCTCCTGACAAGCTGACATTTTTCCATTGAATTCCATGGATGTAAAAACTTGATGATCTGAAGAAAGTTTTATCATACCTGAGGAGTTGTGAGGTAATGGATGTGTGTTATAGCTTTTGCAAACGATAACTGCCACCACCAAAGTAATGGCAGTGTTAACCAGGTCTGTCACTGTGCCAAGGTACGCTCCTCCTCTCAAGCCTCTTAAATGGTGATAACCACCATAAAGGCATATTTAGTAACTTTCAAGAGAATTACCAGCCTGGAGGGTTAGGATCAGTCCAGGCGGGTTTGAATTTTAACAGTATATCTCACAGGGGAGCCTCTCTATGCTTATGTGGACATTCCTAATAAAGACTGTAATGATTTTGACAAAGTGAGGAGATCTGCTAAGAACCGGGGTCATTTCAAAGTCCCAAATCCTTAAGTTTCACAAATTAACTTTTTCTAGATCTAAAATGGTAGGAGCACAACTGTTTGAACTAAACCACATTGTGTAGTTTTGGCTAGATCCAGATGGTCTTAATAACAAGGTAATAATGTCAGAAATACTTGTAAAAGACAGATTTAATAGAGATTTATTGGTAAGTCTTAAGAGTAAGTTGTGTCAAGCAGGCCAAAATGAGGCTAAAAACTTTATGACTTTAGTAGAAAGACTATTGCTTATGAAGATGTATTTAAGGAGTCATATACCAGGCTAATTGATAAAACTGTTAGTACGTTAAAGGCGACAATACTGTCTTCTATCCTATGCTTTAAGTAGCATGATGATCCAGCAGGAAAATGCCTAGCAGATGGTACTGGCAGGCATAGACAGGGTCATGTAGTAAGCCAGTGCTAGGGTAGACTTAAGTGGAGTACCTGGAAGATGGGACAATAGGATTACTATTGTAATTAATAATATGGTAGAATGAACAGAAGCAATGAAAAACAGACTGATCCCCTTTAAGTGGATACTTTCAACTAGGTAATAAAAGGCAGAGGTATACCAATGCCTTTATAAGACCAGTGAATTCACAATAATGCAGAAGTTGCTAGTTTGAGAGTCCAGAGGAGTCTGAAGTATTTTGTAAAAAGGAGACACACTGATGCCAGATAAATTGGCTCTGAGACAGGAGTTTTTATTTAGAGTTTTGGTACTCCAATGGTGGTCTTTAGTAGATGAGATCCAGATTTGTTATTTACTGGAAATTTGTGGGAAATGATTTGTCTGCAAAAGATGTTTATTTTACTCATCTGAAAAGGCACTGTTTAAAGATATGGTAATTTCATCGGAATGAGCCCTGGTGAGGAAAAATCTTGAACTGGCTGTTTCAAACATTTATGCTAAAGACTTTTGTGTGAGCATCACTGATTATAAAGGCACAGTCAATAGTAGATTATAATAGGGGCAATTTAGGCAGCTGCCCAGGGCCCATGACTCCAGGAGGGCCAAGGCAGATGGTGACCCACTATACTGGCCAGATTGTTTGCAATCTATCTTCAGTTTGAATTATTATGTTCAGCACTGTTAACTTGTTTTAGTTAGCCAGTATAATGAATGTAACAGTAAATTACATTGTATGCATTTTTTTCAGCAAATAAGTAAAATTAAAGTATTTGTGCATCTCCACGAGTACTGATAGATGTTCAAGGGAGTAGTTGCATTCCCAAATGTGCGTCATACAACTGTGAGCTACACAATGTATATGCCTTGTATGTATGAGTAGATTCAGCTGCTTCTCTTTCTTTAAAACATCCTCTTTTCATTGTTTTAACTTATCTCGAATCTCACTTGCTCAGATTTTTGCAGAATGTCCCCAACTTTGCCTCATACTTATGCCTTGTAAATTTTTTGACTTTCTGGTAAATAACGGAGGATCACAGCAAATTAAAAATGTTATACAATAGTTTCATATTGTTCAGAAAAGGCATGTTGATATAAACTTTGTTCAGAATTCTTGAGAGCAAAATAATTGAGAATTATGTGGGTTAGTTTAATGTAATGGTGTACCTCTCAGTTGCTCAGATCTTTGTATCCCTGATTTTACCTTATATTGATGCCTCATTAAATTTTTGATTTTCTAGTAAATCACTGAGGATTGTAATCAGTCAATAATGCCAGACATATGAGTCTCGTACCTTTATTGTTCATAAAGTGCTAGTTGAGCTAACACTTATTTGATTAACCCCATTTTGTTTGACTTTACTCCGATTTTTTTTTATTTGATGAAGAAAGTTGAGAGTTTTGTGGGCTAGCATAATTTCATTGTTCCTGGTAACATCCAGATGATGACGTTAAGGCTACTTATTTTTATTTACTGTATTTGTTAGCTGGATAGAGTCTAGAGTACAGATCGACATGGACCACCACATTTAGGTAAGAATGTCAACTGTCCCTGATTTTGCAAAATGTCTTGATTTTGCCCCATTTTTTCCCTATCCATGGTAATTTTTTTAATTTTCAGGTAAATCCCAAAGAATTATAGCCAGTCATTAATGTCAGGCATTACAATTTCACATTTCTTGTTGTTCAGAAAATGCATTTTGATGGAAACACTGTTGATCTAGTAACTTTCTTATTTTATTAGAGCAATATTTAAAATTGTGTGTGTGTGTGTGTGTGTGTGTGTGTGTGTGTGTGTGTGTGTGTGTGTGTGTGTGTGTGTGTGTGTGTGTGTGTTGTAGAGTTTGCACTGTGCTCATCTATAATTAATTATTTTTATTCAGACAATACAGGTTGTTGCAAAACCTGTTCTGTTAACTTCTTAATGAATTAGAGTATTAATTAAATATTTTATGTGTGCCTGTCTGTCTATCTGCCTTTCTCTGTGTTGGAGGGTTTGCATTGTCCAACTGCATAACTATTATTGTTCAGAAAATGAATGTTGATGCAAAAGGCTGTTGTTCTATTAACTTTCTAATTTATTTAAAATTGTGTGTGTTTGTGTAAGTGTGTATGTATTTAACTGCCTGTATGACTTTGAGTTGTGGGGTTTGCAATGTGCTCATCCATAATAAATGCTTATTGCCAAAAAACCTGTTCTGTTAAATTTTTAGTGAAGTGTTATTTTAATTCAATATTGTGTGTGTCTGCCTGTCTGTGTGTTGGAGGGTTTGCATTGTCCTTGTACATAATTGTTATTGTTCAGAAAATGTATGTTGATACAAAAAAAATATTGTTCTATTAACTTTTTAATTGAGTTAGGGTACTACTAAAAGTTGCCACATTGTGTTTGTGTTGTCTGTCTCTGCGTGTTGGGGTTTACATTGTACTCATACAAGTTTAATGTTTGCTGTTTTTGCTGTTAAGAAAATGCATGCTGATGCAAAAAAAAATATTGTTCTATTAACTTTTTAATTGAGTTAGGGTACTACTAAAAGTTGCCACATTGTGTTTGTGTTGTCTGTCTCTGCGTGTTGAGGTTTACATTGTACTCATACAAGTTTAATGTTTGCTGTTTTTGCTGTTAAGAAAATGCATGCTGATGCAAAAACGTATTTTAACTTTTTAACTAAATTTGATTAATATTTTAAAAAATGTCCTTGATTTTGAACCTTTGCACCCCCCACCCATTATTTTGTGTTTGTCTAGAATTATTAAGCAACACAGTTGAAATGCAAGTGCTTAAGTTCAAAAGTAGTAACAATAAGTATTCCAATTGTTTGTGCCTCATCAATCAGAAGGACTTGAAATGCTATCTGTTGCCCAAGTTACTTATTAACTTGTAGGGAGGATCACTTCCATCATTAATGCTATTATATTGCCCGTTTCACTAACCTCTTTCTGTTTGTATTGAATATTTCTTTCTTTCTTTTTTTTTTGCTACTTGCAAATTTTTTTTTCATGGGGTATGCCTGCAAATGGCCAGTATGATCACACTACTGGTAAACAAATGTAAATAAATAAAAAACACACTCTATATCCCCTTCTTACGATAGTGTTTTGTAAGCAATTTAATATTTTTTGTGGTGTGTGTGTGTGTGTGTGTGTGTGTGTGTGTGTGTGTGTGTGTGTGTGTGTGTGTGTGTGTGTGCGTGTGTGTGTGTGCATGTGTGTGTGCATGTGTGTATATGTATCTGCATCTGTATGTATGTTGGGGGTTTGTATTGTGTTTATATGTAATTAATTCGATATTCATATTGTTACTGGAAAATCGACATGTCTCAGGTGATGTACAGTGGGTTATTTTAAACATTACTAGAGACATCATTTTATGTGAGCAGACTCTATGCTATACTCTTTTCTTGGAAATATGATTGTAACAAAAACTTGAAGTTATTTTTTTCATGTTTCCCTTCCTGTAACATATTTATTCTGATTGTCACAGATTTGTTACCCATCTGTCTTTGATTCTGCAGTGGCCTTGAGTTTGCCTGCAATTGTTGTTCTGTAACTCATAAAATTGTGGTATTGTAACAAATTATTGAGGATTGTAGTCACCAAATAATAACAGACATTTCAGTTTTCAGATTTCTTATCCTTTAAAAATGCATGCCAATACGAAAGCTTAATAACAAAACTCAATAGTTTATCCTGCTCAAAACAATGTGAACAAGTACGTTTTCATTCCTTATACCTACTTACTCTCCCTTTTTCACTTACCTCCTTACTGCTATCTAATTATTTCCCTGATTCTCTCAAAATATACCATAAACCTGTTTTTCCCTCACTTCATATTACAATTCCTGTTTGTATTAGACTAACTTACCTTTAGTTTCTCTACAAACTGTCTAAAATGACTCTAAATATTAAATGATTATCATATAACTTGTATTGATCCTTAACCAATGCTTTTATATTATGTTATATTTATTTGAACTTAAAATTATTTGAACTGCAGATGTTTTTGTTTTATTTCTGAAGATTGTAAAATTATTGTTCTTAAAATGTATTGTAATAATCTGGAGCTTTTCTCTACTAGCTTCCACTGAAAACGGGCTTCTACCTAGTCAGACTTTCCCAAAGCTCAAATATCAATAAATAAATAAATAAAAACTGTTATTCTCGCAACTCTATAAGTATATAAGAGTAATATTGAAATTCCTTCCATGATTTATGGTCTTTCTCCCTCTTTATGTTTCATCTTTGTTCCTGATTCTTTTGACAAAGTCAGCCTAATTTTATGTTTGCCTAAACAAAATCACAAAATCACTGTTTTTACAAGAACTCTGGTGGGTCTGCTGCTTGAAACTTCTACAGTATATGTCTGTTAAGTTGACATCGCTAAAGTTAACATACTTACTGAAGAATTCTATGAATTTTTTACACATCTTTCTGTTTATCTTGCTGTTACATGCATTCACGTGCAAGTATACCAAAGTATATTTATCGTGATCAACTAGTCTTATTACTGTATTGTACTGAGTACAAAAAATGCATGAAGATAACTGTTACAGTTAATACTCTTAACTTTCACATTTTCTTTTCAGATCTACCAGCATGTAATACAAATGCTGTCAGCTCTCTTTATGCACAGTCACATTTATACCAGAAGGTCTGGTATTTTTCTCAAAGTCTGATGTAAAACAGTTTCTTTGTATAACAGTTTTCCTTTGTTCCCTTGTCCTTGGTTCTTTGTAGTTTGATGATCCATGGAAAGCCAGTCTTGCATTATCAAAAACGTGGTGTTCCAGCACTATCTGATGTTCCAACTTTATCTTGCTTGATGTTACATCTCTTTACTTCGTTGATGTCCTTCCAGCTGCCATCTGCGCAGTTATTTTTACAGACTTTGTTTCTCAATAACATACTCCTTTACATGGATGCCAAAATCTAACTAAGCTATGCCAGCACACTTATTACTTCTTATTTTTTAGCATTTTATAGTATTTATAAATTAACTCTTTATATTTCATGTAAAAAAAAACACATGTTCCTTACTAGAGGCTTCAGTCCACCAGGAAAACTGCAATTAAATGTAAAACACTTGTAGTCCAAAAAATGTCAGGTAGTTCCAGTGTAAAAAACTCTTCTTTATTCAACCACTGACATATAAGCTCTTTCACAGATAACTTCTGCTTCTTCAGATACAAATGCATGCTGTCTACTATGTATCTTATATACCTTGAACCAACTAATTAAGTCACAATCATCTTAAAGAAACATTCTTCGTTAAGTAAAAACATTCAGTCCTTCACTGTGAAAACATGATTCTAAAAAGTATGATGCATAACAAACACATAAAAAAACACATGTATAAAGAATACATATATAACAAAATGTACATATAAGTATACAGATATAAAAATGTGCTCAAATATAAACATATACTGTTAAAAATCTCTAATACTTAATGTAAGTAAGTATGTCATAAAATTACTTAACATTTCATTTGTTCAATCGTCTTGCTTTAAGTTTTGGTCTTATGGGTATCCTGTCATTTAACCCATGCCCAGAATCTGCTTTCAGTCTTATAATCCATTTTGCCTCAAGCTGTTCTGTCCTGTTTCTAATGTCCCCCATTCTGATGTTGTCATATATTTTACCTATAACTAAAAATGTAAATTTGTGTATGTTGTCATTTACTCTAATATGTTTAGATAATGCACTAACATCACTTTTTTCTGTAGCTGGTACATATGTTCCTTGATACGATCTCTAACGGCTCTATCCATTTTTCCCACATAGAAACAAAAACATACTGAACATTGGGTTAAATAAATAATGTGTTCTGAGGCACATGTAGCTGAAATGTTAAATACATATTTTCTGCCTGTGTCAGGATGTAAAATCTTATTACTGCTACTTATATATTTACACATGGAACATCTCCCACAAGGACAAGTCTGTCCATCCCTTTTCCTTATATTTTCATTCTTAAAATAACATAGTCTTCTCTTTAAAGAGTGCATATTTTTATGTGCAAAACTAGGTCTAGGTTCCAATAAGGAACTAATCTCTTTATCTGTCATCAACATTTCCCAGTAAAGTTGTGTATGTTGTCATTCACTCTAACATGTTTAGATAATGCACTAACATTACTTTTTTTCTGTATCTGGTACATATGTTCCTTGATACGATTTCTAAAGACTCAATCCATTTTTCCCCACACAGAAACAAAAACATACTGAAGATTAGGCTAAATAAAGATGAGTCAATATTTTGTAGAGATAGTTACCATAAGGATGAAATTAATAAAACAGAAATATGGTGGCTGAAATGAGGGAAAACACAACTAGACCATATTTTTCTAAAATGTGTCAGTGCATACAACATGTAAAAAGAAGACAGAAAACAAAATAAGAGTTCCCCTTTTTTATTGCACTGATGTGAGGCTGTATAAAAATATAATTGGGAAGCACTGGGAAATTTTGATGATAGATAAAGAGAAAATAGAAACACATTAGGAAACAAAACCTTTAGTTTTCTTTTAATACAGCAAGTTAACACAGTTTTATATTGTCAACACAATGATGACAAGCATTACTATTAGAAATAGATGAATTTGAATATGATTCTATACAGCGATGTTCTATACAGCAATCTATTGACAATGCTTGAGAATTTTATTACAAAGGCATTTCAGCCTTGTTTTTTGGAAAAAAATAGAAATGTCAAGCTTTGACTTATTACTCTATTTACATAGATAAACCATTTACTATATACTGTACAGAATACACTTGCTTGTACAGATTGTTTTTGCATTTGTATATACATGGCTGTAATGTTCACTCAGTCCAATTTTTAAACCTAGCATTAAACTGAAGCCTGCTATTTACATTACTTGAAAAATTAAAATGTATTTTTGGTATTACCACTTTGCACCTTTAAGTCCCTTTTGCAGTACTGTTTACACAGTTAGTGTAAAATTGAAAGCATGCCCTTCCCCCTGCAGTATACATCATTTTATTGCAGTATTGTTTATTTGCTTTATGCTGTGAGAATTGAATGTATGCTTGCCCTTTGGCTGTTAGCCAGACTGTGACACTTTGGTCTTACACATTTGCTTAAAAACAGAAAATATTTTTTATAAAGCTTTTGTTATTGTCTACACTGTCAACATTGTAGTAGGAATTGCTTTTACCCATTTTGAAAAGATGTTTACTGTTACTACTAGCTATTTGTACCCTCCCATTTTGTAAAGGGACCTGCATAATTTATTTTAACTGCATACCATAGCTCATGTACTGACTGTACTCATATTATTTACTTGCAAACAGATTATTAATGACATGTATGCACAATTGTGACGCTTTATTACAATTACCAAACAGGATTTTTGTAAACTTTTGTTCTTTTTGCTTAATGCTGCATGTGAATACTTAACAATAATGTTTTAGAAAAACGTAAGCCATTTGGCCTGCCAACCAGTCTTGTTTCTTGACATTATAAATTTCAGTACCAGTAACATTTTATCTTATACAACATTCTTTGTAACTACCCATTCCAGCCTGGAAAGATTTGAGCTCACATTACTTACTTTTTTTTTGTTTCTGTGCATTACAGCCGCTTAACCCATAACTCCTTTAGCACTTACTCATACCTTCCGTCATTCGTTAATATACTTGCAACTTGATATTAGAATGCAGTTGTAAAACTTTTAGAATTATAATAAACATTTGTAATTTTCTTAACTATGCATAATACTGCTTTTGAAGACTGTTTTTGCTGGAGTGTATGCTATTTTTTATGCTATCATACAATTACAAAACATTGTAAGAAACAAAAGAGATATCAACTTAACTAACACATGCTTAAAACAGATATATTTACATTTGCTGTCATCTGCCTTTTGCTGCACTTTAGATGAAAAGAAAATACATGCATGTTAGTTTTGTGACATCATGTCTTTTCTGCGTTTAACTACTCTCATTTGATTTCTATGCCCTAGAACTGTTTTGTTATTTGAAATGGTTTGAAAATCACTATTTAAGTGCCTTGCTTTAACTGAATGAAAGTTTGTGCTGTGTATGCTTAACCATTTTCTAAACGTAGAATAGTATGTCATAAATTATTTTAATCAGCACAGTTAACAGCTGTTGCTTTAACTCTTTACTAACCAGATTATATTTTGTTAGTATTTTGTTCTGCTGACTTTAAAGCTGTTATGCAGTTTTGAAAAAGTGTTTGCATATGTTGTCTGATATTTTTGAACTCACTCTGACTGTGTCTTAGAAGTTTATTAAATATTTTTCAGTCAGTTCACCATGAACCTCATCTCTGTTTTTATCTGTTTTGTAATGTGCAGTGGTTTTATACCACTTTTGTCTAGCAAGATGTACAAAAGATTTTGTAAATAACTGACTGGACTGATATTGTAACTCTGAAACCAACATTTTACATGTGGTGACAGAACATAATGCACCTGGCTGTTTACCATTACTTACATGACATTGCACACAGAAAGCAGTTTCATATGACTTGCACAATAAAGCACTGACATCAACTTTACCTAGTAAAGTACTACATGTGCTACAGTTCTGTTTATATGACTCTGTAAATCCTGACAATACATGTGCTGGACTATTAATACTGTCTACCTGAAAAGTAGTGTTATACTTTACAGTTCTGTTGTTTATGGCATCCATGCTGTAGAATGAGAAACAAAAAGAGAATTACCAGTTTCCGTGTGGAAGGTGGCCAAATCTTCTGTCAAGAAAGTGTGGAAAATCCCTCGTTGATTCTTTGAAAAGGAGGTCAACCACAGTTGGCAGATTCAACTGTGGAAATGCGCAGGACCTGTGGAATTTGCAGAGAGGCACTGGTCTGCTACTGGATACTGTACAAAAGGAGGCAAACGTTTGCACTGGAACAGATCATACTAACTGAATAAAATAAAAAAGAAGCTGTAGTTGTCACAATAAGAAACCATTCGGTCCATCAACTGTGGCTCGCCACTGAAGAAGTCTAAGAATTTTATGCACGCCTTTCTGTTTGTTATCTTGCTGTTACTTGCATTTACATGCAAGCATACCAAAGTATAAGTAGATAAGAATCATGAAGCCCGATAAAGGGGGAGGGGTTGTCTTGATGGATGTGTGGGACTACACACGTAGGATGCTGGAAATATTACATTCAGGAGATAGATATCAGATAGCCTCAAGAAATGAATTGAATATATGTTATAGGAAAATTGACTATTATTTAGAAGATAATTTATTACAAGGAAGTATTGATTTGGAGTTATATAATTATTTAAAAGTAAGTAAGCCGGTAATTCCAGAGATTTTCGGCATCCCAAAAATACACAAGGATGTAAATAACCCCCCCCTGAGGCCGATTGTAACATCCCAGTGTTCAAAGACACAGACTTTAGCCATCTATGTGGATAAAAAATTAAAAGAATTTTACAAATATTATCCACACATTCTCATTGATTCCTGGGATTTTCTCACCAAATTCAACACAGTGGTATACCATGAAAAATACATTTTTTTAACAGTGGATGTGGTAGACCTATTTTCGGTTATACCACATGATACGGGTCTATTATGGTTTGAACATATGTTAACTGAATTTGGTTTTTTGAGTAGCAATGATTATAGATTAGTTCTTGAAAGCATGGAGTTAGTGTTAAAGAATAACTTTATATATTTTCAAGGGGATATATACCATCAAATGGGGGGGGTGGCAATGGGGTCATCTTGTGCCCCCATATATGCCAACATAATAATGCTCTATTGGGAGCTTGAATATCTATTCAAATCCAGTTATTGGGATTATATTATAAAATATTTTCGTTTCCTGGACGATATTTTTATTGTCTGGAGTGGTACCCAAGACAAGATAGAGGAATTTCTTGAATATCTGCATACAACCACTAACTTTCTAAGATTTACATCTCAACACGATACTATAAAAGTTAATTATTTGGATGTTACAATCATAAAAAATGAGACTAGGAATTGTTATGAGTCAAGGGTGTTTAGGAAAGGGTGCTTCTCTAACTCATATTACACTTTGAGAGTGATCACCCATTTTTTCTGAGAAGAAATATTATTAAGGGTCAGATGATCAGGGCATCACGCATGACAAGTGAAAATGATAAATGTGTGGATGAAATGAAAACTATTGAAAAATTATTTTTGGAAAGAGGATATCCATCTAAACTTGTAAAAATGTCAAAAGGAAATTTTGAAGAGAAGGAAAGTGATTTCCCACCACTCCTGATTAATTCAATAAACAATAATGGAGGAGGTGGAAGAGATTTTAGGAAAGGTAATAATGAAATAAATAAAGGGAATGAACTACCTAGGTTAACACTTACTTATTACAAGGGAATAAACTGGATACAGAAAGGTATTAATGAGATTTGGAATATGTTTTCAAAGTTAAATACAGGTATAGAATATTTTAAGCAGACTTTGAAATTTAGTTATAGGAAAAATACTAATTTTAAAAAGCTGTTTGAATATAAAAAGGTATTTAATCCAAGTGGAGCACAGCAAAAAATGGGGACACATAAATGTGGGAGATGTGGGCAGTGTTCATTTATATCAGGGGAAAAAGAACTTGCACTAAGTGGACTAGGTAGAAAATTAAGAAGTAAAGGGTACTACACCTGCCAAACTAAAGGGGTAGTTTATTTGGCATATTGTTTAACATGTGAAAAATATTATGTTGGTAAAACTGAACGTAGGCTAAAACAACGAATTTATGAACATATGAGGGACATCAATAGAGGGAATGACAATAATGCATTATATAGGCATACCCAGATTTGTAGAAATGCTAATATAAAATTTTGGGTTTTAGAAGAAGTTAAGGTGGGAGTTAGGGGAGGTGACTGGCAGTCCCTACTTGAATACAGGGAATTGATGTGGCAGCTTAGGCTGGATACCTGTGGTCCTAGTGGGATGAATGATTATCTTTCTATTAAGCCAGCACTAAAACTCTTAGCCAATAACCCCAAAATTTAGAAAATTTAATGTTACTTTCAGCTTTTACTTTGTTTCATCATACATTATATAGTTGTATATTTTTAATATATGTAATATATAAATGCATTTTAATAGAGTAACAATATGTTTTCTTAGGTGGGATATACAGTTTTTGTGTTGTTTTAAGTAAATGAAATATACTCATATATATATGTTTTTAAAACAAATGTAATTTAAGTGGTAATTAATCAACTAATTAATTAATTATTCAATGTTTGAATAGTATTTAATGGTGTGAGAAGCAGTGTGTATTGGATTCTGATGAAGTCTTGGTGACAAGAAGAAAGCGCGCTCAATCCTGCTTTGTGTTCTTTGTGTTGTCGTATTAAATAAGTTTGATTCCAGTGGACGGTGTTGCTGTTTTTTACAACCCATTGTGGTTTAACTGTGAGGATTCACCCTTTATGGTAAAGCAAGCGGTGGTTTGTGTAATAAGTGTTTTACGTTGGTGAGAGGTGGAAGAGTTTGGTTACTTATTGTGATCATCTAGTCTATTACTGTATTGTACTGAGTACAATAAATATACGAAGATAACTGTTTCAGTTAATACGCTTTACTTTCATATTTTCTTTTCAGATCTACAAGCATGTAACACAAATGCTGTCATCTCTCTATGGCAAATACCCAAAGCTTGTTTATGCACAGTCACATTTATACCAGAAGGTCTGGTATTTTTCTCAAAGCCTGATGTAAAACAGTTTCTTTGTATAACAGTTTTCCTTTGTTCCCCTGTCCTTGGTTCTTTGTAGTTTGATGATCCATGGAAAGTCAGTCTTGCATTATCTAAAACATGGTGTTCCAGCACTATCTGATGTTCCAACTTTATCTTGCTTGATGTTACATCTCTTTACTTCGTTGATGTCCTTCCAGCTGCCATCTGCGCAGTTATTTTTACAGACTTTGTTTCTCAATAACATACTCCTTTACACGGATGCCAAAGTCTAACTAAGCTATGCCAGCACACTTACTACTTCTTATTTTTTAGCATTTTATAGTATTTATAAATTAACCCTTTATATTTCATATTATTCTTGCAGCTTTTATTCAAGCTAATAATCATGCTAGCAGTAGTTTGAAAAGACAGTATATACTATATAGAACAGAGTATTCTTTCACTTACATCGACAAAAAACACTGACACATTATTGCGTACACTCAGAGACTAATCCTCATTTTTGTTAGTTATTTATTCCAGTCATACAATGCCCATGGAAAGGGCATATTCCCCAATCAAAGGAACTGTTTGTACTTGTATAACTGTCAACCATCTGTATTACTGACCAAAGTATGTCAACAATACAAAGGTTAATTTTAACTAAAATCAACCACTAGTAGGTAATATATATGTATATATATATATATATATATATATATATATATGTGTGTGTGTGTGTGTGTGTGTGTGTGTGTGTGTGTGTGTGTGTGTGTGTGTGTGTGTGTGTGTGTGTGTCTGATGAAGCTCTGAGGGCAGTAATTGCAATTCTTGGAGTAGCAGAACTGCAAGTGTGACTGTGTGATATGTGTGATAAGTCTGAGGTTGTGGTATCTGAAACTATTCATCCTACTCCAACTTTTAGTGACCTCAGCATTAGCATATAAATACCAGGGGGATTTAGAAGAGTTCATAGCTGGCTCTCAGTTTTACTGTCTGTTCAACACATGTTGGGGAGTTGGATATCTGTGATGGGGAACAGATAAATAAACAGGTAGTCAGTATTTTGTTCTTGCTTAGCTAAGTTACTGTAGGGGAAAACACTTTTAACTGAAGTAAATGGACTCAGATAATGGAGCTGCCCTTTAAGGCACCAGTGTAGCAGCTACTGTCCAATTAGACAACAATTAACAGAAGATGGAATTTCTTTCAGGACAAAGAAAGGTCATCTGGTAGGACAACAACAGCAAGAAAATTTATATTTTATAGGACCATTGATGTATAAGGCATAGGAAAGATTCCTGAATGAAGCATCATGCCTCAGTATGAAAGGGGAGGTAGTCCTTCCCATGTACCCTTTTCATTGTCCAGTCACTGCATGCTATCAGACAGCCCACCTGTAACCAAATATCCTTTACAGACTGAGTAACTCATATACTTCTGGACATTTTCAAAAGAGCTCCTTTATCTTGTCCAAATTCTAAGTGAGCAGATTCCTTTTGGATTTTGGCTTTGTTCTGCAATGATAGAATATTAAAAGCAAATATTATCCTACCTACTATGACTGACTGTAATATTGTCTGTTTTTGAGCTACTTGTTTTATACTTTACATCACTTTATGCACTCTCTGATGGAGCAGCATCCTAGCCAGTACTGTCATTCTACCTTGCCCCTTTGCTTAATGAAAGCAGTTCCATCTCTGTGGCATCCCTGAGTACAGAAAGTGATATCAGGAAATTAAGAAATTATTTGTTTTTAAATGTGTGCAGATTCCATATCTCCTTTCTTACACTATGGTTGTGTGAAGTGGCAAACATCCGATGTTCAGAAATGGGAGCATATGTAGTGAAGGTGACATTAGGACACCAGACAGACAGCGGCTGTCCAGTCCACTGACCCCATTTCCTGGACTTAGACTAGAATAAAGATTTCAAAATGTAGCTACTGCTGGAAGCATGGATGCCAAAAGACATATTCCTTACCAGCTGGAGATCCATCAAATAAACCATGAAATCTAGTTAACAAGGCAGGTCAGTTGCAATGGAATTGTAACCTAGTAGTTCAGAGGTAGGGGCAAGCTAACAGGGATCACACAAAAAATAAATAAGAAAGCAAATTAAAAATAAATGATTGACATATTTTGTTGTTGTTAGTGAAAGGTTCTTTGTCTTACTCCGAGGCTAGAAAAATATAATAAAAATCAGTGGCTTTCTCTAGTTTTATCTGTTAGTTTGCATGCATTGTTGACATTCATTCATTGGATTGAGCCAATGTGCTTGTCTCTAAACTAGTTTCTGTATGCATCCACAAAACAGTGAAAAGACAGAACTAGTCAGATCTCAGAGAACACAGAGGAACGTATCAGATGCAGACGTGAGCTGATGCTAGTTCTGCAAAACTCCCATATGAGATTTTAGTAAAGGGTTTTACCCAATTATGCAAGTTAAGTGTCGGTAATATGAACAAATCCAAGATTGTATTTCAATAGAGATTTATAAAAATGTTGTACTTGAGCTAAAAGTCTGCAAAAATAAGAATAAATGACCCTGTAGAAGTAAAGTGAAAGGCTAGATCTAACAAAAACTTTCAAAGAATCCTTCAAGTGGGTAAAGAGTTGTAAATGGTTACAAAGAAAGAGAAAATGTTATAAAAGTAGATTTTACAAAAGAGAAAATGTTATAAAAGTAGATTTTACAAAAGAGAAAATGTTATAAAAGTAGATTTTTCAAATGATGAGAGCTTGGCCTTGAGTTTCACAGACTCTTCTGTACGACAAGAAAGGAATCATTTATTGTCAGAAGAGTGGTAGATGAAAGGAATACATTCCTACTGAAGGCAGTTAGTACAAACCCATATGGGAATTCAGAAATGCACATAAGCCATATAAGGGACCCCATAGCGTTAGGATGTTGCAAGTAGAATCACGACATTCAGTATCATCTACTTTTTTGTCAGCAACATATCAAATGCCATTGCTGTCTGTGTTTTTGTGTTCTTACCCTATGTACATAACTCGAAATATCAGCAGGACCTGAACCTTTTATTTAATTACCTGGGGCCTACTACAAGCACAAAAAATATACCATGACAAAGTAACCGATTGAAAACAACATGAGAATGTCTGGTAAAATCAAGATGACTTACCTCTCAGATGGGCATGAAATAAAAAAGTGAATGCAGTGTCCTTTGGATCCACAGTCCCTACATAGGATTGAGGCCCATGACCTCTTCCAGTATAGTTATTTTAAGCATGATTCTACAACAGCAACATATCAGGAAGTTTGACAATTGCTCTTATTAATAATACTATAAAACAACTGGGCTATAGTGCAATATAACTTTGTTTACTTATATGCCACCAGATCATCGCTTACAGCTAATAACACCAAGAAAAGCAATTATTCTCCATGTCTGTATGAGCATATGCAGACTTGGTGGATGGATGCCTGTGTGTGTGTGTGTGTGTGTGTGTGTGTGTGTGTGTGTGTGTGTGTGTGTGTGTCTGTATGTGTGAATGCACTGGGGTGTGTGTATCTCTACTGCATGCACAATCTGTGTATGAATGAGTTAATGATTGTACAACCTGCTTTCATTTAACATAGTTTCAGCTATAGAAAGAATGATCGTTTTCCACTCCTGCATTTCTTGACTCTGAGACTCAGCTCCAGAATCCAGAAAATGCATTTTCCTACAGTCAGACCTTTTGAATGCCTTCATGAACCTGAACCTTCACTTTCTTATGTTTTCACAGATATGGTCTCCCGAGCATTAGATTCCCTTATCCATATAAGGATGAAACAACTGTAAAAACAGAAAATGAGTTCAGCATAAAATAAATCCTTGAAATAAAGTGCTGCAGTAATTTACACTTTTAAAGGTCACAAAGACTCTTGAACTGCTATTCACAAATCTATTTTAGATTTCCTAAGAAATAAGAACAAATCTGTTAAAAATAAGAAATACCATGAGACATTGACTCAGTGGGGAAATTAAAAGAGAAATTAAAAAAAGGCCTGAAAGTTTTTTTGTTTCAACTCCTTTTGGATGTGATGATGTCTGTGAATTCTGTTGCAGTATGTGGTAGCTATCATGGCTTCCCTTTACTTAGTCAGTGTATTTTAAAATATGTTTTATAGGCCATTTCTTAAATTGTAACCGGCACTATATGTTGAACATGACCAGGAAACCATTTTCTCCCTAACATCTACAGATTTTTGCTCCAGCTTTATCTAGTTTGCAACCATCATTCTTTGATATGTCATTCTACAGTTGGCATAAATGACATGCTACAAGGCTTCTTCACAGGCACAATTATATGACAATGAGCATATTTGCAAGTATATACACAGAATGAATGTCCATAGAAATCTGTGTATATTGTGTGTGATTTTGATCTTATTTTAGTCACTTAGAGGGATTTCAGTTTCATTATTACGCACTCTTAACACAGACCTTACTGTCAAGAGTTCCAAGAAATGGTAGTCATGACAAAGGACGTTATATAGCATATTTTAAAGTGAAAAAAATCTATGCATTCACACTGCCCTTTAAGAAATATCCTAAGGAAACATAAGGCCCTTAGATGTTGCCAGGGCACAGTCATTTTTTCCTTGTATACTGGTGTCTGACTTGCATGCACCTGAATGCTTGTACGCAGTCTTGTGTGGAGTTTGTTGGCCTGTAACTTTAAAGTATTCTGGTTTGACCAGTAGCATCCTCGTGTCACTTCCTTATGACCTCAGATAGAACAATATATATTGCAATAAATAATTTTACAGTAATAGCAAAATATCTGTGAACATCTACACTACAATAAGTATATTTGTAATTTAATTTCACAAGCAAATTGAAGAGTAAAGTTATTATACCCTCTCAGAACCCATACTTCATGGCCTTTAATAAATTCCAAACAAATAAAAAAGGACCACTTTAACAAAAAAGTAACCAAAAGATACCCACCAAATTATTGAAGGATACACAAAGCACAACTTTTAACTTTTAGCACTTTTGTTCTAAAGTTAATACAGAGCTTCATAATAATTTAGAATGAAAGCGCTAAAAGTCAGAGTTCTGTTTGGTGTTTCGTTCAATAGTTTTGGTGTCTTTCTGTAATAAATTCCAAATCTATAGCAATAGCAAAGTTGCTGAGCTGTAAGTCAATAGTATAGAGCCATAGCTACCCCAACTCCCTGCCATTAAGGCCCTGTCCAGTCATAATTTCATCATCTAAGGATAGTCTGGGGCTGGAACCATAGGAGACTGACTACTTCATATCCTGCCGTCATGGTGTCCTACTACTGGACAGATTATCATCTCATCACTTCCACCATGAACACCTATATCATTCTGAAACACTGCAAGAGGCAAAATTATTGTGAAGGGAGTTCACAATGATTTTGCAAGAAAATGAAGTTACTGATATCAAATTTGATGATTTCATTCTGTGAATGGCAAACAAGAGTTTCTAAAGACCTTGATCAGGTCTAGTATAATTGCCTAGCTGTTGCACTAACATTATTAAGCCACCATTTCTACTCTTTTGTCAGGAAAATCTTTGCTAATAGTCTCCTAAGCCATCTTTTCCTTTTGCCTAAAAGGTCCTGCTAGAGTCCTTGTGGGTTGTGATCATTTTGTAGGACAAGTAACATGATCCTTTGATATGATTTTCACTGCCACGAAGAAAAGTCTCTGGATCTACATAACCAATACCTCTAACACTAATAAGTCCATGATTCATGAAACCTGGTAGGGAGGTTCTGCTTTGACTTGGTGTCCTACAGAAATGATCAAAGTTTCCAGGTTTCCATGTGACTAAAACACTTCCAGCACTCTCTGCAGTGACTCAGAGACAAACCAATTTATTATCCATTGCTAAAATGTTGTGCCTACTTTGGTTTACCATTGTTAAACACATTGTGAACATTCTATCATGGACAATTTTTCCAGTGACTGTTAAACCATGACAATATATTTAGCTAACATTCTAACGGGCACTGGGGCAGGGACCATAGCAGACTGACTACCTCTTATCCTCCCAGAATGCTCAAGAAATACACAGAGTGAAATCAATACAGGGTTATGTGTTGGAAAAGGATAATCTACCAGCTCTCAGACATACAACAGAGTATGACATACTCCTTGGATTTTAAATAGACATTTGCCAACTGTGAGAAATTTTTGTACCTAGCAATTAAAAATTGTCCTGTGTACTTGGAGACATAAAGTCATTAAATACCAGGATATGCAAGCTGAAACTAGAACAATATGGAATAAAGTCACCTAGACAGTTCCTATAACAGAGGAAGGAAAGTGCTTATTAAAAAAAAATTTTCAAGCATGCTTGAATATGCTACCAGTGCATGTAACTCCATATGAACTGCAGAAGGAAGCAATTATGGGTGCATTGTGGGTCCTGAGATGAGTACTATGGCAAATACCAAAGACTGAAGCAATACTAATTCATGAACTTTAATCGTACCATGACTCAGGAATGAGGTCCATTCCTGACATAGTATTAGAAACCCAAAACATTTCAATAAATTTACAAAATGGGTGAAGATGATATTAAGTTATTTATTCTCCCCAAAACAGTGCAACTTAGGAAGTAGTATATTTAGAAAACAGGGCTGTGGTGACAGAGACCTCACATAGGGAGTACATAGAGGTGCAGACTCCCCTACAAAAATGCTGTTGAACTGTGTTTATATGTGTAGTTACCACTGCATCCAGCTGGGGCAGCAGTGCAGCATGACTGAGATGTCAGTCTTCATTTGCCCATGTTTGATTTACTCAGGTAGACCTGAAACAACAGAACAGAATACTTAGTGGAAAAGGTAAACAATTGCAAACAATAATCCATTCATCCATTTTATAAACTATTTGCCCTTGTGAGTCATGGTGGTAGCAATCTGAACAGGGCAGGTTAGACTTACTGATTTGCAGGAAATTGCCCAGCTTATTTTGTGGAATCCCATGCAATCCTACTCAGGCTGAATGACATCATCTGTCCAGCATTCCTTGGGTCTGCACCAGGGTGTCCTTCTCATGATAGGCACAATAACGATAATCTTATCTGTTAACCAGGTGGGCCTAGTGAACACACAGACCTTTTTCAGGGGTGAATTTGTAGTAATGCCTATTAAACTGACTTGCTCTAGGTCTCACAACAGGCAAATGAGGGTTGAGGGGATCAAATCCTGTACCACAAGAACTACAGCTTGCAACCACAACCTTTGCACCAACTGTCAAAAATCCAATGGGAGGTGCCTAGTCATCCTCACTAAGAGGCCATATCAGCTGAACTGATTTCTCTCAGCCCAGAAGACCAGTGTGCCTACACTGAGATTCTCAAGGATCACCATACTTCTCATTGCATCATGGAAAGTGAGCTTGCCAGCCCCACAGGACCTTAATTTCTGCCCTTTGTATTGTAATCCCTTCTTTTCAATCACTACCTAAACTGTTTAACCATAGGTGAAGATGAGAGTGTAGACTAACCTGTAAATTGACAGCTTCAGTCTCTCACTCATCACTCAGTTTATCCATATAGTCTAGTACTACACTGTTCCTGCTGTCACCACTGCACCCATGAGATGGTCAAACTACTGACACCCTCTGCCCTCACTTAGGCGCAAAACCTCACATTGCTTAAACCACTCCAGACAATGATGATGCTCTCCCCCATTCACCTGCAGTCATCGACATCCACTTTTCTAGAGGAGAACAATAACTTTTGACTTAGAAGTGATTATTATAGCAATAACCCACGCCTGGGTGTGGGTAATGCTGGATTTACCCACGGTTGGCGTGGTTTGGTCCCGAGGGCGAAGCCCGAGGGACCAAACAAAGACAACCATGGGTAAATCCAGCATTACCCACACCCAGAAGTGGGTTATTGCTATTATACAATGATATTATTTAAGAAAAGAAATAATTACTTTTCTTAAATAATGGCATTGTATAATGCCTCTTTGCTGCCCTTCCGCAGCTGTCTGGTGTTCCGCGGCAGTTCTGATGTACTGCGCATGCCTACGCAGTACATCAGAGCTGTGGGCAAAAGCAACGGAGAATGCAAGATCTCCGTTGCTTTTTACTGTCTCGCTATGTTAAATGGGTTTAACATAGCGAGACAGCTTTAAAATAAGCAACGGAGATCTCCATTGCTTATTTTAAAGCTGTCTCGCTATGTTAAACTCATTTAACATAGCGAGACAGGTTTAAAAAAAAAGCAACGGAGATCGTCGCTATGTTAAATGAGTTTAACATAGCGAGACAGCTTTAAAAAAAGCAACGGAGATCTCCGTTGCTTTTTAAACCTGTCGCTATGTTAAACTCTTTTAACATAGCGAGATTAGTTTTATTAACGGAAAAAGGCCGGGCGACCAGACCTTTTTCCGTTAGTATATTGAGGGATTTACAACGGGCACGCTGGTTGGGCTGGCCAATCAGCGTGCACGTTTTAGAGGAGGCATTGTATAATTTGTTGTAATACCTTTGATCCCTTATGGGGCAAACCATCTGGTGTCTCTCCCTAATCTCAGATGCCAGGAGTCACTGCTGACTCCCTGAAGCTAATTTGAAACACTCCCACAGCTTGAGAGGAGATTGTGGAGTCCTAGCAGAGAATCGTGCGTACAGACACAGGAATTTTTTATCTATCCTACCATTTCCCTTTCCCACTGCCTGACATGCACTGAGATAAGGCCATTACAGCCTAGAAAATAAGTGGGCAAAACTCCATGGTATTTCTAAGCATCACAGTATCACCATCAGGCCTGCCATCCATGCCCTCCCGCCAGGATAGGCAAGCCTGTAAAATACCATTGCCTTTCCTATCCCTCCTCCCCAGTTTGCTCCTTAAGTGCCAGGGTGATTTTATTATTATTAAGTTGTCAAACTGAAATGAGCCCATTTCTAGTGGCAGCTTGACAGGACTGACTGATTAAGTGACTTGCTGACAGTTGCTCAGTAAACAAATGGAAACTGAGGGAATCAAACCTATGACTACAGGATGAAGTTCATGGCCTTAATCGTCTGCACTAAATTGCCAAGCCATAGCTCCCATCCTCTACCTCCCATTCAATACCAAACAGTCCAGCACAAGCTGGAGATTATGAGGACATTATTATCATCTGCAAACCATTACCTTCCCAGACTGGAAACTCTGCACTCATCAGGTGTGCCTTGATGTCCTATCCATGAAAACACAAAATGAAGGAGAAACAAGACAAATCTTTGAAGGAGACCAGTACATGCCTTGAACATATTTGTCACATTGAGAATGTGAATACAATGTTTGCTTAGCAAATGCAATGATCATATAGCATGTGACATCAGCCATGAACTCCCTACTATTCTAGCCTCTCCCACAGGACATTATGGGGTACATGGTTATGCACATTTTCTAGGCACACAAAACCCATGTGGACCATACTGGAAATTTTATATAACTTCATAATCTGTGCCAACAAGAGTTAATTAATTAATTAAGACAGCAAAAATCTGGTCATTCTATGAAAATTTGGGCAGTTGAGAGATATGACACAATTTGTTCCACATTAGGATGGACTCTGCATTACTGCTGCAGAATCAGAGGATCATCTGTCAGACAGAAAATCCTTTCCAGGACTTTCCCTGGGAAGTTATGGAATGTAATCCCATATAACTAAAACACAACCTCCTTTCCCCCATTTTCTAGGAACCATTGCCCAAGTTTGCCACTCCAAAGGTACTGTCACCATCTTCCTTGCAACACTAAAAAAATGCATTAACCACTACAGCCCGACAATATCCAGGGCTTTCAGCATTCTGTCTTTATCCCATCCACTCGTCCTGCCTTTCCAACTCAGAACTATGTGATTTCTGAAGTGACCTCATCCACAGACATTGATCCAGTCCCACCAGTTGCTTCTGGCACTGTCTTCTCAAAGGAGGGCATATCAAATTGGTTCAGGAGTTCCTCAAAATATTCCTTATACCCTCAAAAAATATCTCAACCAAAACCATTAATCCCAGCCTCAATGATATCCAGACCACCACCACCACCAGACAGTTTGCTAAAACATATTTGAGGACATCAAAAAGTAAATATGAAAAAGGTAAGGTATTACCAGCGGGAATATAGAGGGAGTAATGAAACACAAGAAAGAAATATAACTCAAGATCTTATTTAATTTGTCACAAAGTTTACCCTGTTCTCAGAAAAACTTACTGATTTGGTGAAATATTTTGGGGGTATTTTGGAAAGGGATGTACGTTTAGATTTTTAAAATAATAGAAAATTGAGATTTTCTTACATGAGAGGGAGAAGCATAAAAGATTTTTTAGTACATGGGAAATTTTGTTTGCCCATAGTGACAAGACATGATATGGTAGTTCAAAGGGGCACTTTTCCCTGTGGCACATGTACGGGATGTCAATTTATAGTTAGGAGTTTTTCTCAAATCAATGGTAAAAAAATTCAAGAACAGGGTTTTTTAGTTGTAGAAGTGAAGTGATGATTTATGCTTTAAGATGTCCCTGTGGAAAATATTATATAGGTGAAAGTAAAACAAGTTTTTCAGTAAGGTTAAAAGAGCATATAAGGGACATTAGAAAAGGTAGTGTAGTTAGCCCTGTAGCTATGCACTTTCAATAAGCACACAACAGAGATTCATCTGGGTTGCAAGTAACGATTTTGGAACAAGTGTTTAATGAAAAAACAGTGTTATATAATATAAAAAAATCAGTTGAGAAAAAAGAATAAATTTTTATTTTGAAGTTTAATACTTTTTTCCCAATAGGTTTAAACAGGGAAGAAATGGGGTTCTTTAAATGTTTTAATTAATTATTGATAAATTGTTTAATTGGTATGCAATGGGTGTATTTAAGAAATGTTTGGTAGAAGTAGGGTCATACTCTGTAAAAGGCTTGTTATAGCCAAGGTGCTAGAGATTTGAGTTACACTTGTTTTGGGGGGTTTTAATAAAGTAACCGCTTTTTTATATCGCTGGCCTCCCTATTTGTGTGGTTTATACAATTTTCAGTTTGTTGGTTTGGTAGTTTACAAAAAGTAAAAAATTATTCTCTATGGTCTCATCAAACTACACAACACCAGGGCCTTCACCGCAGTAATTGGCACAGCAAATCTGGAGTACCGCCCCACCAGAATTACTTGGAAATGCTGATGGGCTGTCTAAATGACAATTACCTTCAATGCTAGTGCCTACCATATTTATGTTACCAGCTCAACAAGCAGTTACCAACCAGTGACAACATTTTGACTCTAGCTCTTTGTTTCTGCTTTATCTATTGAAATATTAAATAGGAGCTATTCATACACCACAACCCCATTACTTCACAATATATGGGAAAAGCTCTTCTGGAGCTGCAAATTAAACTTATGCTGTACAGAAGCATCGACCAGGCACACTCAGGACAGCCTCACTACATATTTGGATGCAGGCTATAATGAAGAGCAAAAGGTACTTCACACATGACTTTTCTGTGGTCCTTTAGTCTACAGGAAATCCCTTGTAGGAGGCTACGTGACTCATACCTCTCAACCTATTAGCACAAGAAAACTGAATAAAGTCTAAAATAATGGGGGGGGGACAAAGACCCAAAAATAGGGTCAGATTTTAAATATTGCTGTTATAAACTGACAAACTTGCTAGAATAACAAGATTTTTGTTAGAGTACATTTTTCTGAAGTCTGAAACTCAAACGTATGTTGTTATTTAGTGACTTCAGTCCTTAGTGATTTGCCAGAAAACCACAATTTTTATGAGGAAGAGACCTAATATATAAGGCAAAAATCTGGTCATTCTGTGAAAATCTGGACAATTAATAAGTATGGTATGACTTGTTGTTTTGGTCTGGTTTTGTTTGTGTTCAGAAAGCTACATAGGTTCATGGATGTGTACTAGGCTCATGGCCCTGGAGCCTTTATAAGCCTAGCCCAAAAAAATTGCCCAGGCACCGTGCCACCCAATGTTAGTTCACAGTGCCCCTATCCAGTAGGAAAATTGGAGTGATCCCTTGGGTGAACTTTCTGTTATCCATCCACTCGTCAAGATTTCTCTTAAAGAGGGCCAGTGAGGTGCTCTGCTTGACATGAATGGGAAGCTTATTCCAGAGTATGGGCAGTCTTTGGGAGATGAACCTGTCCCTCCAGCATGTTCTTTTAATTGTGGTAATGAGGTTGTGATTTCTGGAGTGTGTGGCATGGGGGGATTGGGATTTCCTTAGGTGTAGCATTTCAAGTAGGGCTGGGTCGGACATGGCTTTGTAAGTCAAGCAGAGATCACCTCTAAGTAGACGATAAGAGACTGAGAACAGCTGAAGTTTCTTGAGTCTGCCTGTGTATGACATGTGTTTAAGGCCTAGGATCCTTTTTGTGAGATACTTTTGTGGCCTCTCCAGCTGTTGTAGGTGTCTGGTCAGGTGCATGTCAAATGGGGCGTTATATTCGATGATTGGTCTAATGAGGGATGAGTAAAGAGGGATGATGACCTCTTTCTTCCTAGATGTGAAACCTTTGATTATAAGATGTGCCACGTATAAGGACTTTCTGACCACAGTGGCAATGTGGTGGTCAAAGGTGAGGTGGCTGTCGACCTGGGTGCCCAAATCTCTTATGGCCCTTTCAGTGTTAAGTGGGCTCCCATCAACGTGGTAATTCATGGGAACTGAGTTTTTTTCCAAAGGGGATGATAACGCATTTTTTGGCGATAAGCTTCAGGCCATGGTTCTGACACCAGTCACTGGTCTCAGAGAGGCACTTTTGTAGGCTGTCTGCACCACTTGAGAAGTTGATAATGACTCCTAGTTTGCAGCCATCAGTGAACCTGGTCAGCCAGAGTCCTTCTGTGTTGGTCTGGACTTCTGAGAAGTAGATGCCAAACAGGAGGGGACCCAGGACTGAGCCCTGTGGGAGTCCACTCATGACTGGTCGACAGCCTGACTTGGAATCTGCAACTTTCATTCTGTGGGTTCTGTCTGTGAGCAATTTGCAACCCACCTAGTGATGTAAGGATTGATGCCTAGTTTGGTGAGTTTATCAATGATACCTGAGTGGGGAATGATTTCAAAGGTCTTGGCCAGGTCGAGGTAGGCTGTATGCACTGCCTTACCCTCATCCACAGCCTTGTTGACTGCCTCAAAGAAGTCAACCAGGTTCAGCAGGCAGTATCTCCACTTGACAAAGTCAAACTGTCTGGGGTCAAGAGTTTGGAGACTGTCTATATCTTTGTTACACAGGTCCATGTTAATGCGCTCCATAGCTTTGCATACCAAACTCGTCAGTTTAATGAGGTGATAGTTCCTAGGGTCTGTAGTTGCTCCCCCTTTATGGAGTGGGATGACTGTAGCAGTGCGCCATTCATTAGGGACATAGCCTGAGATAAAGCTGTGATTGAAGAGGGCACACAGATGTGGTGCCAGTTCATTTTGTAGCTCATGTAGGATGCAGCCAGGGATATTATCAGGTCCCATGGACACTGTATTCTTGGCTTTGGACAATGCAGCTTTTACATGGGCACAGAAATGGTGGGTACTAGGCTTTCTTCTGGTATTGTGATAGGGCCCTTAGGGGGGTGAGAGGGTTAAAGTTGGCACTGAATATGTCACCCAGTATATTGGCTATATCTGTTGGCTCAGTATAGGAGGTCAGTCCAAACCAAATGCTATGCACATGGGGGATGCACGGCCAGACCAAACCATGAAGAAACAAAAATGGCCAGCAAAGTTTAGCAGTTGAATATGCAACCCAAAACAAGATAGTGAATAACCAGACTTTTATTGTAAAAATAAAAAACAGACCGGTTTCGGCAATATGATGCCTTCTTCAGTGTTGAGCAAACAGTCATGGAGATCACAATAAAATATACAAATTTATACATAGTGCTAACCAATAAGCACATGAATGTGCTGTTGATACTCATGAATAATACATGATGTATTATAAACTGGCTAACACTATACCAGAGACCATGGCTTATATTTGTCTGACACCCCAAACAAATAATTCCAAAACTGCATAAAAACAAAATCATAATAAACTATGGAACCATAAAGGCTATAGTTATACATAATAGAAATATGTACATCCATAGTCATAATTATAATAAATATAAAAAAATATAAAAAAAGAAACTGTAAATGGCCCATTTCAAAAACAGGCATAGTGAACGACTCAAGCTACAAACATATATCCTAATCCATGAAGTATATGGAGAATGGTGCATAGACTTCCATTTTTATTTATCATCTATGTCAGGTATAATATTTTCTTAATCATTTATTGTAGATCTTATATATATACATCACCTCATGTATATATAACAATATATTATATATACTTCATTTTGTATATTTTATTGTGATCTCCATGACTGTTTGCTCAACATTGAAGAAGGCATCATATTGCCGAAACCGGTCTCTTTTTTATTTTTACAATAAAAGTCTGGTTATTCACTATCTTGTTTTGGGTTGCATATTCGACTGCTAAACTTTGCTGGCCATTTTTGTTTCTTCAGTATAGGAGGTGCCATTGTGCAATAGCTCAGAGCAAATCTGGGTATTGCCTTGGAGGTTTTTGATATAGCTATAGAAGGCTTTGTGGTTGTTTTTGGTGTCAGATGCAATTTTGCCTTCATAGCTGGCTTTAGTGGATTTGATAAGGGATCTCAGCTTTTTGTTCAGACTAATAAGGGAGGTTTTCCAGCCTTGTGACTTCATTTTTTTCTGCAACAGTTTCTTCATTCTGTTGTAGAGTTTACTGATGGCTGGGGACCACCAGACTGGCTTCCTTTTTTGGGGGAAGAGTGTCTTAGTTTTATTTGGTATGGCAAGGTCCATGCATTTGTGTATGTGCTCGTACAGTGCATTGGTGTATGATTCGGCAGTCATGCAGATATTTTCCATTGGTATGGGTGCCGATAAGTTAGCCACCTCTGTTTTTAGGAGCCCAATGTCAGCTTTAGAGAAGTTTTTCAGGGTGGTCACCTTAGCAGAGGGGGTGGGGGTTGTAGGTGAGATGGAGATTTCCATGGTGATCAGTTTGTGGTCGGATTTAACCAGGGAAGAATTGACTATAGGTGTGGAGCAGGGGTCTCCCATGTTGGTGATAACCAGGTCGAGGATGTTGCTTCCTCTAGTGGGGGTCAGAATGAGCTGGTCCAGGGCATTGGAATTGATAAATTCCAGAAAGCATTGGGCCTGTACATTTGTACTTGAATAGTTTTCCCAGCAGTGA
This sequence comes from Protopterus annectens, assembly GCF_019279795.1. Taxonomy (NCBI): domain Eukaryota; kingdom Metazoa; phylum Chordata; order Ceratodontiformes; family Protopteridae; genus Protopterus; species Protopterus annectens. Next base: position 1,089,808,346 of record NC_056746.1, on the reverse strand, counting down.
GCAGCATGACCCTCAGATTGCATATTTAAATAATGTTATATTTAAACAAGAACATTAATGACATAACATTACTTGCAGTTACATGAAGATAATGCAGTAATTTCAAGTTTTAACTTAAACCAGCTATTATTGCATACATTAGCTTGACTATTCTAAACAAATATCACTTCTACCTTAACAGAGATGCCTACTCAGGCCTAAGGATCTTCATCATCAACAACAACAAAAACAAAATCAGGTAGAATTAAAAGACAGGCATGTAATCAGGTTAAGATACTCAGTTCAGATTGTGCCTTTAAAAGGTGCATCTTCCCTGCCATTGTCTTCAGAGGTGGGAATTTTGTTTTGAAGGAGTTCTGAAAATGTTCGACAAATGAAAATATATAGTTAATATAAATGTTATTTTGGAAATCTAGTAAGTAGATAACATAGAATGACAGTTTGAGTGAATTGTATTATTAAGAAGTTCAATTAAATTTTTTGCTTTTTGTTAACATGTTAATTTCTGTGCTATAGAAACTGCAATGCATTGTCCTATACGTGCATAGACACTGACAAAAATTAATGTGTAGAAAAAGATGTAATCTAAGTAATTTTAACAACAGCCTGTATATATATATATATATATATATATATATATATATATATTATATAAAATGCTTAAAAAGGAAATAGACATCAATAACAGAGAACAGGTACATTGTGTTAACAGATTAATGACATTCAACGTATTGAGTTAGAAAACATAAAAGTATGTAATATACAGTTTTCATATAACTGGTATAGCATACATAATCAGCAGATAATGCACATATAACAATACTTTAAGCAAGTGAGATCAGAGAGGTGGATGAAATCAGAGTTGAAGAGTTGAGGAGGTTGGTTTGAAAGATAGGACATAGTGTGACAGTTAAGAGTATACACACACATACATAAAAAAAAACGTAGATGCTGCAGGAGAATTAGGAAGAAAGTTTACTAATGGTCATGAGAGTAGGTAGCACAGGTATGAAAGAGTAGCTATAAAAGAAAAGATAAATTACAAAATTATACATGATATGGGGAATGGAAATGGGCATAAGGTAATGCAAACAAAGAAGGACTCTGGGGTGAAAAGCTGCAGGAGAGAGGTGAGTAGTCACATGGAGAGAAGGGATACATAAACAGAGAATAAATATCTGAAAGTGGGTGAGGAAGACCTCAGGGGGAAAAAGCAAATAGGGTGGTGGCATAGTAAAACAAAGAATAGAGAAATGGAGAGAAATGTCAAGGTGCTTGTGGTTGATGATAAGGCAAAGGGGCCACAAAAATGAGGGAACCAGCAAAAGAGATATACAACTGATGTAATTCCTCAGTTACAGCACCATGCAGTAATAATTGAACAATGACAGTCCCAGAGAACTGGCTCATTGCTAATGTATTTGCCTTGCATCTTACAGGCTTCAGTCATGTTATTTGGTAACTGTCTGTGTGCTGTCTGCTTATAGGCTCATAGTGTTTACAAGGCTAACGACCACAAGGGCCTCCCAAATCTCTGACGAATTCTGATACTCCTGATAAGTGTAAGCATGGGCCTGGGAGATGAACCATTTACAAGTTACATGTTTGCATCAGAGACATAGGTGCCAAACCAGGGATAAATTTCTGGTTTCCCATCCAGTCATCCAAATTGCATTTGAATTGGATTAGGGCGGAACTCTGCTTCACATGGATGGGGAGCCTCTTCCATAGATGGGGTAGTCTTTGTGATACATACCTATCTCTCCAGCAGGTCCTATTTATATCACAGGCAAGGTTTAAGTCTTTAGAATGGGAAATTCTGGTACTCTTTGTTTTGTGGATATGCAAGAGATCCATCAGAGTGGGGTCTGACAATGCCCTGTACTTGAAACCTGAGCTTTGGCCAGCTAAGATCTAGCTGTATGATAGTGTCATTCATTGATATTCTGCTACTGTCTATTTAAGTGGTACATTTTGGAATATTTTCTGCTTAAAACCTGAGCTTTGGCCAGCTAAGATCTAGTTGTATTCAACGGGATATATAAGAGAATTTAAGTACCTTTTATCTGCACTTTTTTCAAATAATACAGCATTTTAATTGATTTATTTGTGTTGCATTGAGTATTAACTGAACTGGAAGTTTTGACTCTGTTTTTTTCAGTTAGTGCCATCTAGATTTTATTGCCTGTTAGAATTCCTGCATAGACAGTAATTGCAGTTGGGGGTAGTCTCATTCATTGATATTCTGCTACTGCCTATTTAAGTGGTACATTTTGGAATATTTTCTGCTTAAAACCTGAGCTTTGACCAGCTAAGATCTAGCTGTATTCAACTGGACATATAAGAGAATTTAAGTACCTTTTATCTGTACTTTTTTCAAATAATACAGCATTTTAATTGATTTATTTGTGTTGCATTGAATATTAACTGAACTGGAAGTTTTGACTCTGTTTTTTCAGTTAGTGCTAGCTAGATTTTATTGCCTGTTAGAATTCCTGCATAGACAGTAATTGCAGTTGGGGGTAACCTCATTCATTGTTATTCTGCTACTGCCTATTTAAGTGGCACATTTTAGAATATTGTCTGCTTAAAACCTGACCTTTGGCCGGCTAAGATCTAGCTGTATTCAACTGGACATATAAGAGAATTTAAGTACCTTTTATCTGTACTTTTTTCAAATAATACAGCATTTTAATTGATTTATTTGTGTTGCATTGAGTATTAACTGAACTGAAAGTTTTGACTCTGTTTTTTCAGTTAGTGCTAGCTAGATTTTATTGCCTGTTAGAATTCCTGCATAGACAGTAATTGCAGTCGGGGATAGTCTCATTCATTGATATCCTGTTACTGCCTATTTAAGTGGTACATTTTGGAATATTTTCTGCTTAAAACCTGAGCTTTGGCCAGCTAAGATCTAGCTGTATTCAACTGGACATATAAGAGAATTTAAGTACCTTTTATCTGCACTTTTTCAAATAATACAGCATTTTAATTGATTTATTTGTGTTGCATTGAATATTAACTGAACTGGAAGTTTTGACTCTGTTTTTTTAGTTAGTGCTAGCTAGATTTTATTGCCTGTTAGAATTCCTGCATAGACAGTAATTGCAGTCGGGTGTAGTCTCATTCATTGATATTCTGCTACTGCCTATTTAAGTGGTACATTTTGGAATATTTTCTGCTTAAAACCTGAGCTTTGGCCAGCTAAGATCTAGCTGTATTCAACTGGACATATAAGAGAATTTAAGTAACTTTTATCTGCACTTTTTCAAATAATACAGCATTTTAATTGATTTATTTGTGTTGCATTGAATATAACTGAACTGGAAGTTTTGATTCTGTTTTTTCAGTTAGTTCCCCACCCACCCTCCCTGGTTTTGTTTTGGTGTTAATGTTGGTGGCTTTGAAACTGCCCACCCCTCTTGTAAATTTGTGTTTGGATACTCCTTCTGGGCCCATCTCATTTGCTCACTCAACTGAGTGCAGTGAGATCATATTCTGATTTTAGGCACTCCTACTATGTACAAAGAGAGCATCGGGGATAGAAAAAAAATTAAGCTTGTTTCCTGCCTTTCCTGTAAGTGGTCTAGACTGTTTGTAGGCATCTGAGCCTCCAAGTCTTTCTGTGTTGGAGGGAAGCCTTTTAGCTTAATTTTTTTTCTTAGAACTAGCCAGTTTTCTAGTTTCAGCACTCAAATCTGTTTCTTTGACCTCAGCACTTGTTCAGAACTCGTTGTAAGCACTAAATGAGCTGCAAATTACTACAGCACTCAACTTTCCTCACTTGTCTAGAGGAAAGCAGTTTTTAGTACTTAATAAATAAGCACCTATCCAGGCATGTCTAAGGGTCAGCTCCTGGTGATTTATCCTGTCTACCTGATGAATCTGGGCATCTTGGGGCAATGCAGCAATTTCCTCATGTACACAGACAACCCTTTCCTCCTACCACCCAACACTACAACCTGTGAGAGATGCACTTATATAGCCAAACTGGAAGCAAAGCTCACTTCACCCAAGACTGGACTAGATAGTCAAGAGGAGAAGGTAAACACTTGCACGACACCACACTCATCACATAGTCCCTCAAAACCTACACCACCATAACACACACATAGAAACACAAAACACACACATACATTCGTGGAGGCTCTCAATAAAAACCTGCCCAAGCATCGGGGACCTCCAAAGCAGAAACACAAGCAAGCTCCACCCTCCCAACACAACCTAAATGACACATAGCCCACAAGCTCAGTGTGCCACTCAACCACAGCTTATAAGGCATAACAACATTACCCAACACTCTAGTCATAGGTGACTCTATAGACAGGTACACTGATTTTCCACTCACCAGGCTAAAAAAGGAGAAAGTTACTGTCAGCTGCCTGTCAGGTGCCAGGATCCGCCACATAATGCACGCACTCAGGTCACTCCACAACAAGTACAATCATGACACTGTCATTGTCCATGTTGGTGTGAATGATCTGAGACATACCTCCCAGGACTACATGACAAGAGACATGGAGGAATTCTCCGATCTTGTAGCCCAGGCAGGTATGACCCTAGCCCTGAATAGCATCCTACCATCACCCAGAATGATACCACAGTACAAGGACAAAATGACTGACTTCAACAATTGGCTAAGCTTCTGGTGTCATTCTAAGGGGATCCAGTATTTGTCTGCCTGGGACGACATGATCGACAGACCACGATGCTTTGCCAGAGATGGCCTGCACCTGTCACCCTTGGGATTCCGGATACTGGCTAAGGCTCTTGCCACCCCTATAGTGCCTTTTTTAGGCAAGGTTCAAATGACAAATTCACCACCGTAACAGGTACAAGCAAGCAAAATCTGAGGGTAATGCTACTCAATGCTAGAAGTCTAAACCTCAAAATGCACTCACTTGAGGCACTCCTTAAAATGGAGAACATCGACATCTGTGCAGTGACAGAGACCTGGTTCAAAGCTCCAGAGAGCACCTCTGCATTACCAGGCTATACCACCTAACCCGGAACAAAACACTAAAGGTGGAGGCATGTCCATATTCATTAAGGATATCCATACCTCCAGGCTAGTTGCACAGCATAATGCATCTGAGATCATCCAAATGCAACTAACTCTGGGCAACACTGCAATCCAAACTGTAGCTTTCTACAGATCCCCACCATGCCCCAGGATTCCCACTCCTCATTTCTTGATACACTGGAAAGTATTAGGGTACAACCCAACACCCTAATAATGGGTGATTTCAACTACCCCACCATTAACTGGGAAAACTACTCATGTACGAACTCTTTTGCTCAACATTTTCTGGAATTCATAAATTCCAACGCCTTGGATCAACTTATTCACACCCCCACCAGGGGCAGCAGTATCCCAGACCTGGTCATTACCAACATGGGCAACCGGTGTTCCACACCAGAGGTCAATTCCTCGTTGGTCAGATCCGACCACAAGCTAATCACCCTAGACATCCACATCCCGCCCCCACCCCCAATTAGGGAAACCACCGTAAAAAAACTTCTCCAAAGTCAACTTCACACTTCTTAAGACAGAAGTGGCAAACTTCATGACACCAATGCAGACGGACAATAGAGGTACGACTGCTGAATCCTACACAAATACACTTTATAAGCACTTACACGAGTGCATGGATCATGCTATCCCTAGTAGAACCAAGATGCTATCCTCCAAAAAAGGAAGCCAATCTGGTGGTCCTCTGCCATAAACAAACTCTACAACAGAAGAAAGAAACTGTTGCAAAAAAAGAGTAAAATCCCATGACTGGAGGAACTCCCTGGTCAACCTCAATAAGAAGCTGAGATCTCTCATAAAATCATCCAAAGCTAGTTACGAAAACAAAATTGCCACTGACTCTAAAGACAACCACAAAGCATTCTATAGCTATGTCAAGAATCTTAATGGCAACACTCAGATTTCCTCTGAGTTACAGCACAATGGCACTAAATATACAGAACCAACTGATATTGACAACATCCTGGCAGATAGTTTCAGTGCTAACTTTACCCCCCTCTCACCCCCTAGAGGGCCCATCTCTATATCAGAAGAATGCAAAGTTCCTGTAATCATGGCTGCACAGGTAAAAAAAACACTCTCCAAAGCCAAGAACACAGCATCCATGGGACCTGACAATATCCCAGGCTGCATTCTACATGAACTACAGAATGAACTGGCACCCTACCTAAGTACCATGTTCAATCATAGCCTCACCTCAGGCTTTGTGCCTACTGAATGGCACACTGGGATGGTTATCCCACTCCACAAAGGGGGAGCCACGATGGACCCCGGGAACTACCGCCCCAATAGCCTGACAAGCCTGGTCTGCAAGGCCATGGAATGTATCATCATTTAACTCACAACCAAAGACATTGGTAATCTCCTAACTCTGGACCCTACCCAGTTTGGGTTTGTAAAAGGCAGATCATGTCTCCTAAACCTGATTGACTTCTTTGAAGCAGTCACCAAAACCATAGATGTGGGTAAGGTGGTTCACACAGCTTATCTAGATCTCGCCAAGGCTTTCGACACCATCCCCCACTCTGGAATTATAGATAAGCTCACTAAACTAGGTATAAATCCCTATGTCACAAGATGGGTTGCCAGCTGGCTCACGGACAGAACCCACACTGTGAAAGCAGCAGACTCCAAATCCAACTTCAGACCAGTGACAAGTGGAGTACTACAGGGTTCAGTCCTGTGTCCTCTCCTGTTTGGTATCTACTTCTCTGAAGTACAGGCTAACACAGGAGGTATTTGGCTAACAAAGTTTGCAGATGACTGCAAACTAGGAGCCATAATCGAAACTCCTAACGATGTGGACATACTACAAAAGGGCCTCACTGAAACAGATGCCTGGTGTGAAAGCCATGACCTGAAGCTCAATGCCAAAAAGTGTATTGTCACCCCCTTTGGTAAAAACTCTGTAACCATGAACTACCACATAAGTGGTAGTCTACTTAATGCCAAAAGTGTGATAAGAGACCTTGGGATACAGGTGGACAGTAGTCTCTCCTTTGATAATCACATTGCCACAGTGGTCAGGAAATCCTTCTATGTGGCTCACCGCATCACAAAAGGTTTCTTATCCAGAAAAAAAGAGGTCATTGTTCCCCTCTACTCATCACTCATTAGACCCATTATAGAGTACAATGCCCCTTTTGTTATGTACCTCACAAGACATCTACAGCAACTGGAAAGGCCACATAAATAATTCACAAAGAGGATTACTGGCCTCAAACAGATGCCCTATGCAGACCGTCTCAAAAAACTCCAGCTTTACTCCATCACATATCACCTACTCAGAGGCGATCTCTGCCTAACATATAAAGCTATGTCAAACTCAGAGCTGTTGGACATGCTCCACTTAAAGAAATCCCAATCCCTCCGAGTTACACGCTCTAGGGACTTAAACCTTGTCACCACAATAAACAGAACATGCTGGAGGTATAGATTCCTGTCCCAGAGACTCTGGAACAGACTACCTATCTATGTCAAACAGAGCTCCTCATTAGCACTCTTCAAGAAAAATCTTGATGATTGGATGAGAAATAGGAAATTCACCCCAGGGATAACTTCTGTGGCTCTGCTCGACGGGGGCACAGGAAAATAATTTTCTTAGGTGGCGAAAGCCAGGGTACCTTTTTGGCTAGGCTTATATAGGCCCTAGGGCTAATAGCCTAGTACTTACCTATGAACCTATATATCTCCCCCCAAAAGCCTGTAGGAGACAGAATACAGGGATAGGGCCTTGAGGCTTGTATTCCATGCATCTGTGTGAGCTTCTTCTGTATACTCTTGAATCTTCCTAAAAACATACTGGTTGATTGGCTACACTAAATTGTGTGTGCATGTGCGTGTGCATGTGTGTGAGTGTTTGTGATCCCAGCCTTTATGGCTGAAAATGGTCCAAGAAAGATCAATTCATAGCGCAACAAAGTCTTTCCACCTGGTTTTGAAGCAGGTTTGAAATAGTCTCATAGTCTGCACAGAAGATTCTACTGGGTGAATGTGCAAATCATTTGACCAGACAGTACTCACAAGCCACTGCTGAAATAGGGTTTCCCAGTTTAACATATATATATATATATATATATATATATATATATTTTTTTTTTTTTTTTTAATAAAAGTTTTGCAACCTTCTCTCATTCCACAGAAACAATCAAGGCTCACAGGGGTCTGCTAAAAGATTTTGAGTTAATGCATGGTACATACTTGTAGTAAGAGCTCATGCATATGTGCTTGTGTGTCACTATGGAGAAACTTGAGCTACTTGTACACACTGCCATCTGCTGGATATCTACATTTTTGCTGCAAACAGTAAGAGGTCATGAGACAGTCCTCACACAAACCTCATCACCATTACACTGATCAGTGTGGATTAGATACATTTTAGATAGACCACACCATTATACACAGAGGAAATCAGCAACAGCCAAAGATCATAGCAGTAATACCACAGATGGAGAAAGAAAGGCATGGCACTGAGGTCTATGTAACCAACAAAAAACACAAATAGGTGTTCCCTGTGGTGCAGTAAACACTTCTGTGAGACTCAGTGTTGTACTTTTCTCTCCAGAGATTGTATACCAGCTGCTATGCGCTTCAGTCATTATTCTGTTCCCTAATGAGTCACTGTGCAGTCCATATGCAGCTTGTCTGCCCTATCTTTTGTTGTTGCGGTTACAGTCTCAATCTGGAACTACAGTTTTCCACCGTACATTTCTCATATAGTTCTCAGACAAGTACACTTCGTTATTTGATAGTTTCCTATTTATTTATTTCCTTTTCTTAACTTGGTGAGTCACCTGATTGTTTGTGCCATTTTCAAGCATAGCTAGGGTTGCAGAAGCACCTTGCAAATATACACTAAAACAGGAAAGTGTAGTACACGCAGAATTTTCTGAAATACAGCAAAACAGTGACAGTAGCTAAGTACAATAATCTGTTTCTATCACAGTAAGCAAAACTGTCAACAATTAGGCAAGTTGTTAGCACAATAAAATTGTAGTTAGCAATCCATATGATAGAAATGTAAGCCATCACTCATGGGACATTGAAAGCTTAATGCATAAAGTGCATTATTTTCTTTATGGTATCGTCTGTTGTACGCAGACATGAAAAGAGATCAAGCGACATGGCCAAATATTGGAAGTCAGGCTTTCTGACTACCTCTCCCCCAGGCTACAGAGTTCAAAAGGCCATTGAATTCTTCTCTGACATAAAAAGGTGCAATTACAATAGACACTAACAGCTATACCAGTTTTGTAAGAACTAGTTACAAACAGGAGATATATCAGAGGTAACCTCATTAACAATGATATATGGTTTTATGACTGTCCCTCTTATAGCAATGTCATTTGCACAGAGTATAATAATGTGAATAATGCCACTGTTCAGAAAATCATTTATGATGACTAAGTATCAAAGAATCAAACTATGGGGACACCAGGAATGATATTTGAAATGATCACATCAACAGTCATTGAAAAGGTCCTTTTTTCCTTGCAAAGGACAGTGACCCATACCATAGCCATGAGGTGGGAGATGAGAGTCAAAATCATTTACGACATTGGCATATTGCTGCAGTTGTAAATGGGCTTTTAGATGGGCTGCCAGAAAAGTTATAAGTGAGCTAAACAAGGATGGCACTGCCATTGTAACCATCCCTCAAAGTGTGCTGTCTATTAGACAAAAATACCTTTTTATGTTACTCGTGTCTGGTCATGTGAAGGGTATTGAGGAAGGGAGATAGGCTTACCACTGCCTATATTTTGTTGACTTCCTAGTTTGGCAGTTATGAAAATGCCTGTCTTCCTTCCATGGTGAAGAGGAGGAGCTTGTATTTTTCTTGGGGACCTTGATGTCATCTGTTCCATTTTGGAGATTTCTAACAGGAAGTCAGATTTAACAAGTTGCCATTCTTGGTTTGATCGTATTCCAGTGTCTGTTTGTCTTTCCAGTATTGTATCCTTGGACAAGCCTGGACACTATCACTCGAGGTCAGTTAAATATTGATGCCTACAACAAGAAATTTTTATCTCTGTCTTTATCTTATCTTAGTCTCCAGGCATTTCTCAGAAGAAGTGTCCTTGTATGACTAAATCGTTATGTACAATAACAGGATATTTTCAGTGATGATTGATCTGACCCAGTCAGCATCATCTAATGTGCCCTGTAGCATGACTATGGGGCAATTCTGCTGCCTTAATCAACTGTCTACTGCCCAGTAACATTATTAACCTTATCATTCTCTTTGTGCACAGCCTTAGTGAGACAGGGCAGCTAAGAATCCACAAATGATTTCCCTGCGCTTACCTCTAACCTACCCTCTGTCTGTCACCAAGTCCTACAGATGTTCAAGTCAGCGTCCTGTATAATACTGTTTCATTACTCTAGCAACAGTTTGCTGTAAGTCTTAAACCAGTATCTGTATATATTCTGGCAATAGCTTGTTTAATGCAAAGCTCAGAAATGTACCTGACTTTTAAAGGAGAAATGTATAACTGTGTATTTGCTTTGTGCCTAGGTTTTGGTTGAAAGTGGCCTTTTGGATTAGTACAATCCAGACATCAATCAAAAAATAAAAAGAGGTTGACCACATATAGGGTATGGGTATTTAGAGCAAGCTGTACAGTGTTTAAAATGTTTTGAGTGGAGACACCCCAAACTATAGTCAACTTGTATTGTTATCTCTTGAAGAACTGAGGGTATTTGTCTTCTTATATTCCTAAAGTAACTTTTGGAAAAACATCTACTGATGGGGAGGTGATATTAAAAGAATGAAGATTCATTCATTATACCTTTAATCATCATTGAATTTTTCAGCAAATAAGCTATTTACTAAGCTTTAAAAATGGAAACTACAGGCAATTGTTCTGCAGATACAGAGGTGAGCTTGATTCATCTTGTGAGAATCACCTCTGAACTGGTTCATTGTTGCCAGAAGCAGAAGAAGAAGAAATTCCTCATAGTCCTCTCTTGTCCTATGAACGTGAAGAAGATGTTTGGCCTGTAAATTTTCCTTTTGCAAACATTCCTAAATCAACCATGTTTTTACTCGTTTGTGACAAAAGCAGGCAGTGCCATAGTTTCTCAGGCAATATCTCTCTTTTATTTAAAAAAGTATAGGTACATGAGACACTGAAACTTAATTAGGTCAGTGTAGAATTCTGGGGGTAGCTGATCACAACTATTAACTTACTTTTTTAATACATCAGGAGACAATGGATGGAGAGTAGAAGTCTTGGGGCCAAATGATAATAACTATTAACTAACGTTTTAAATATATTATGGGAGGTGGAGAGCATCCTTGATGATTGGAAAAGGGAGAATATGATTCCTCTTTTCAACAGTGAGAGCAATACAGAAGCTGGAAACAATTAACTTGCCTATCAATTTGACCCTTTCAATGAGGGGAAACATTGGAATCTTCGCTGAAAGAAATTTTAATCTATTTGAAAGCCTATGAACCAAAGAACACAAAGATCCATGAAATGAAGAAAAACCACGGCCAGAGATGCGGGAACGCCGTTTATTACTAATTTAGTATTAGTAATAAATGGCATTCCCGCATCTCTGACTGTGGTTTTTCTTCATTTCATCAGTTTGGTCAGCTTTTTTTGTAGTATTTGATTCGTCCCCTTTTTACAATTCTTCATTATGACTTTAACAACAACTGATCCTTTGTTCCATACAACTTTCTTTTTTTATCCCTTTGTTCTATTGCCATGATTGAGTTTTCTTCTAAATAACTATAAATTTTGTCTGCATCAATGCCAGTATATAGTTTATACATTGTCAAAAGACAAGTTATTGGTTTTTTAGGATAGCTTGCAGATTCACTGTTAAAGAGGGATATCATTTTCCCTGTTGTTAACCAGGTTAGCATCTGTTCGACGTACACATATAAATAGTTCTAAATCTTCATGTAAAGACGTTAATACTTTAAGCCAGAAGTTAGGGACTGTATCTGGGCCTGGGGTTTTATAATTAGGAGCTTTTCTTAATTTTGTTTAAATTTCTCTGTCCGTTACTTCATCCCATTTCACATCCTGTACATTTGAACTTCTTACTGTTTCTTTTACTTCTATCCATTCAGTATCTTTGTTATGTTCCACATGGTCTTCATAGATATTTCTCCAAAATGTGTCTATTTCTTCTTTTTTTTCTGGTGTTTCTATTCCATTTGCCTTGTTTCCCAGTTCTCTATAAAACGTTTTTTGAGTCATCAGTAAATTGCTTATTTTGTACTTTTCCTTTATATTTATATGTATATCTTCTAAGTTTTTCTGCTTGTGCTAATATGACCCTGATGTGATTTGAATTCACAGCCATCTGATTTGGAGTCAGACACACTACCATTGTGACACAAGGTCTGTATTAAAATTCACTTATCCACTAAAAAAAAACGAGGCAGACTAGTGAGTTATGTGTTCCCTATCTGCTGTGAAAAATCAGTGTTTCTATAAAGTTCCTTCAAGAGACATGAAACCCTGATGGCCCAGACAACCTGGCTTTTCCATCCTGGGGCAGAGGAAGGTGGTCTGTCTTGTTGCACCACTGCCATCTGGTGGAAGCAATATGATATAGCAGCAGGTAATAAAGCCAGGGAATAAAACTCACACCTCAGGTATGCCAGGCAGCACCATGTGCATGCAGTAAATGGGGACTATAGTACATGTATATGTGTGTATGTCTCTGTCTGTTTCTCTGTAGAAGTATATACATGTATGTGCACACACACATACACACACACACACACACACACACACACACATATATATATATATATATATATATATATATATATATACACACACACACACACACACACACACACACACGCACACACACACACACACACACACACACACACATGAATGGAATGCTTTGCAGCTGATCCAACAAGGATAACCATCATACCTGAAAAGAGAGGTTAAGACGTAAAATACCTATAGTGCCAGGATGACAGCTCCGTTGGTTGCTGGTATTCATCCCCACTGCTAAACTATGTGTAGAGACACCAGTAGGTAAAACTTAATTAGGGAGGGAACTTTTTCCATGGGGTCATTTGGGGTGCTATGATCAACTGAGATGGGGTAGTGAAGGGCTAATTGTCCAGCACAGGAGGATGATGGTTGAAAGGCCAAGAAGGATAAAGATATTGAAAAAAAGTTACTTAGAGACTCATTTATAGCCTTGTTCTCTGACTTTTCTATCTTATAAGAGGACAATTATTTTCATGTAACATATTGATAATGGCCAAGAGGAAATTAATATAACTCTTCCATTAATACCACGGTACAGAATGTGGTCCAGGTAATGACATCTGGGTCATGGAAGACAGCCTCCACTATTATAGCGAAATGACTATGTCTTTATTCTAAGGGGAATCTAACATTTAGAATGTAGTGAAGAGATGGTTGCTGAGGGTGCCACAATGACTCACAATATTGCTAGAGAGCAAGAGGTAATTAACAAAGAACCTGCCAGTGAGGGAGAATTTACTTATGCCAGTTGAAGGTCTGATGGATCGAAACATAAGATGCATTAAACTACTTACTAAATATATCCACTGTTTTGTGTCTGTCTTGTCCAGTTTCAAATCTTCATTAACAAAGGTCCTTTTTATTAATTTTAATTTTGCCCCTAGTGGTGAAGTGCAACTCATCAGAGTTTTTAAGACCCCAACTCTTTCATCCCTGCCTCAGCACATGATGTCCTGTAAAAGTAGTATTTGAAATGCTTTTGCTAAATTTAATAGTCTACTCTGCACTGAGTCATGGGCTACCTCTTGCTGAGGAAGTAGAAACAATTTTAGGGGTATGAAGGAAAGCTCTCAGCAGGAAAGGGTGTCACCATACTGTGGTTTTCCTAGGTGTGCCAGAGCTGAGGACAATATGGAGAAAGACATGTTCTTCATAATACTCTCTTGAGACTTACTGAGATTTCACAGAGAACCAGAATGTTACAGCAGTAAAAAGAAGCCATGCTCCTGTTTCTGTGCTTTGTGTTTTTTTTTTTCCTTGACTTGTTTTATGTTGACACAATCAAGTTTCCATTCCTTTTGTTTCATGAAAAGTCCAGAAGGGAAGACAGGAAGGAACAGAATCTGATTTTATTATTTCCAGCCAGGAAGACAGAAAGAGACAAAATTTGATTTTATTAGAACAGAACACGTCTTTTAAGAGTGCCATGACTCTAAAGGGCCTTATTGGTCATTACACTGCCAATGACTAGATGTTGTTTACTTATTCCTTAAACTCTATGACTAGGCAGACACAAAAAGCCCCCTTTTCATCTATGACCTTAACTCTAACTCTAGTCATCTAGCATGTGTTTGGCCTGTATACCTTACAATCCTAAATAAAACCTCTAATTATTCCTTAAAATGAAAATTTGAATGTGTTGCTGGTAAAAGTATTATATGTAAGTGTGGAGACAGTGTTGATCGGACACTCTAAAATGGCTATAGGTGAGAGTGTGTGTGCAAGTGTGTGGTGTGGAAGAACAGCAGTAGCAGGGCTAGCCACCTGATTGTGAAAACCTTGGCTCCAGATGATTGTTATTGTTGAAATGACACCCCAATCCCATGTGCAAAATATGAGAAAAGGGGTTGTGGATGGATAGATTTCTAGCACACAGTCAAAGAAGATGGTTGATAATTTCCACTTAATGCAAGCTAATACCTTTCAGTACAGAGAGAAGGGTCTATATTACAATGTCAAACTCACAGGAGTTTGAACGTTGTAATATCGAACCCAAACATTCGAAATATGAAAATAGCAAAGCTACGGCACACCAATTTTTTTCCCAGGGAAAAAAAATCATTGGGCCATTTTCAGTGCTTTGCTATTTCCTCCACTGTGGTGCAATCTCAGAGTTGGTATATTTAAGTAGGGGGGTAAAGACCCCCACTTTAGTTTAAGTTTAAAGTGCAATTTTTTTTTTTTTGTCACTGAACAACGATTTTTTTCCCTAGGAAAAAAAAATCACTGTTCTGTGTTTTCGTTATCATTGGATTTCAAAGTTTACGGTTTGATATTGCAACGTTGAAACTCCTGTGAGTTCGTTGTTGTAATATAGACCCCAGAAAGAAGGGTAAGTCTTGCAAAATATTTGAGCTATCTAAGCCTTCAAATCTTCTGAATATTGGTTAGCCAGAATAAGGCAGAGGTAGCATAAAATGTAAAGATCTGTATACCTGAAGTTAGGTAGACATGTACTTTGTGCTGTTGTGGCTAGGTCTATTGTAGGAGGGGGTTACAGCTGGTCGTCTTCCAAGTAGTATCCGTAGAACATATGTGAAATGAGAAAGATGGCATGAGTTATAAGGTGCTCACAGATCACATCTACAGTGTGTGCTGGGAAATGGGTAATTGTAGGGAGCTGCTATTACTGGAAGCAGACTAGCCTAAACGATGGAGGAGACATAAAGAATGTAACATTAGTCACCTTAATATTAACTCAGATTAAAGTAATTACCCTAACAGGTCAGCCAATCAATGTCCAGAGAATCTACTCTGAATTAAGGTAAAAATAATCAGCTTATTAGGATAGATATTAAATGTTATATTTTGTTTCTGTATTTTTTCCTTTCCACCCTGCTTTTCAGTATCCTCAGTGGAATGAAGGTGTGTTCCCTTTCCCATTATACTGACTGAAGTATGGTGTCTCTTCTGTCTGTTGGTGATTTGAATTCACAAAGCCCTCATTTTATTAGCCAGTGCCAAGCCAAGAAATAGCCATCAGGATGGCTGCCACCCTGTCAGGTTTAGGTGGTTTAACTCCATCCCCTTTTCTTTAGTAACTATGAATGCTCCATGGAAGCAGGATATACATATAGGGCCCTACTACACACACACACATGCATTTAGTCTTTTAAAGTTTTGGGTTTTACTTTTTTTTATTACTTTAGAACTTGTTAATCCCTAACAAAGATAAATAATGTGAATACAAAATGCAGACTAAATTAGTTTTTTATGTTTACCCAGTTCATAATGGGAGTTTTCGGTTTAAAGTAATTGTTGAAATCGAAATCATTAAGGCATAAGCTACTTTACTGTTTTGTTTTACAGTTATTCATCCCTACATACATCTAGGAGTTACACCTTTATGGCAGCACAGTAGCGCTACAGTTATCTTTATTGCCTCACTGTGCTTTGTCTCCCATCTCTTGTCCTGCTTGGCATTTTTGCATGCAGTATTTGCATGTCTAGCTTGTGTTTGTGTGGGTTTTCAACTGGTTCTCAGGGTTTCTTAACACATCCCAAAGAAGAAAAATAGACAAATTGCTGAGCTTTCAAATGCCAATAGATGTGTTTATTTTGTCTGGACAACACAAAGGCACTGCCGAGTACCAGGAAAAAAGAGGGTGGACAATCTCAAAATGAACTTTATTGAAGTAAAACAAAAAACACATATTGAGCTTTAACTTTCTCACTGTGTTTTTCTTCCTACAATCACAGACTGTTGGCGGTATCATCTTAAGGGTAAGGGTAAGAAAGTCGGGTTAGACATACATTTACAGTGGAAAATAAACACACATGAAGGCAATCAGTCTGGTTAAAAACGGAAGAGGGGAACAACCCTTGCTTCCTTTATTATAAAGCACATGGTCATGTGACCTCTCTTGACCTCTCCACACCAACGACGTCAGTGTAAGAGCACACATACGATCATTCACTCTCTTTATTATTATCAGCCAACACCCCCACTTACGCTGTATACAAATACATTTTAAGATCATATTTTTGAATAACTTTTCCTTCACATCCCAAATATGTAATACATGAAATTTTCAATCTTTGATTTCGTAGCAGGTTTAGTAAAGACATTTGCAACCATGTCCGTTGGGCAATATTCAATGCTTATTTTGTCATCATTAAGTGCTGATCTGACAAAATGATACTTAATGTCAACATGTTTACATCTCTGTCAGCTTACTGGATTCTTCGACAAAGCGATTGCTCCTTGATTGTCCTCAAATATTGTTACTGGCACATACTTGCACTCTTCATTCATTCCACTCAACAGCTGCACAAGGTATAAACTCTCCTGTGTTGTTGCTGCCAATGCCATGTACTCTGCCTCACATGTAGATAAAGCCACTATTTGTTGCTTCTTTGATTTCCATGAAATAATAGGTCCATCTCTGTTAAGGCTAAAGCAATAACCTGTTGTACTACGTCTATCGTTTTGATCTGTTGCCCAGTCTGCATCACTGTATGCTATAAGCTGAAGTTTCCCTTCACTTTTCTTGTAACACAGTTCTCTGTCCAATGTACCTTTCAAGTATCTTAACACATGTTTGGCTAGTGTTAAATGAGATTCACTCGGTTGTGACAAACATTGTGAAAGTTTACTTACAATCCAGCTAAGATCAGGTCTCGTGCTTGTCATAACATATATCAAACTAGCCACAAACTCACGATATTTTTTGGATTTGTAGATTCACTGTCACATTCAAAGTTTGTTTATTGTTCGGAAGGGGTACTTCTTATTTTACAATTAGACATACCAAATTTCTCAAGAATTTTCATAATATACCTCTTTTGGTTCATCTTTACTTCACCTCTGTTCTGGGTAAAATCAATGCCTAGAAAATGTCTTAGCTTTCCCAGATCTTTCATTTTAAATTTAGCTTTGAGCATTTCCTTTACATCGTTTAGTGATTCACTGTCACTGGCTGCTATAATGGGATTGTCATCCCATATAATTAGGACTGTTTTCTAATTTTCAGCCTGTCTAGTGTATACACAATGGTCTGCGGGGTTTTGGATAAAACTATTTTCACAAAGATAATAATGCAACATTTTGTTCCAGTTACGCCCTGATTGTTTCAATCCGTATAATGACTTATTCAGTTTACAAACCAATTTTGCATCATTATTTGATTTCTTTTCAAAACCTTCAGGTTGCTCCATATACACCTCACAGTCAATAGGAGCATGTAAATAGGCCGTTTGTACATCCCTCTGGTGCAATTCTAAATCATACTGAGCTGTCATCTGCATTAGGCTTCATACAGATGTCATACTCGCAGTTGGTGCAAATGTTTCATTATAATCTATACCAGCGACTTGACTGTAGCCTTTAGCTACATATCTAGCCTTGTAAGTATCAGTATTATCTGCATTGTCTTTTACAGTGCAAACCCACCTACCCCCCACTGCATTTTTATCTTCCGGCAGTGTGGTGAGTGTAAATGGGTTGTTTTCCTTTAAAGACTTAAGTTCCTCCTTCATGGCTTTGACCCACTTTTCCGAGTTAGACGAAGTCATGGCTTCTTTAAAGCTTTGTGGTGTGTTGCATATTAATCGGTAACAATAGTCAACATTAACTGTCACATAATCATTGTTTTCAACTTTACACTCATAGTCTTTCAAGTATGCAGGTGGTTTTCTCTCTCTTTTAGAGTAGTGTGTATCCTGCCTTTCCTCTTCTTGCCTTACTTTTGTGTCTTGACTGTCAGCTTTTGATTCTGACTTAACATGCACACTTCTTCTGGTATTAAGATCTTCATCTATCACTTCTGGGTCTGCCTGAATCTGGGATTCAGCTACATTCTTAGTAAAGAACTTGACTAACCTGTGTCTGAGGACCCTTTCTGTGTCAGGATAATAGACCAGATATGATGGGCTGTTTTTCTCATATCCAGCAAAGATCCCCTTATCACATCTTGGGTCTAACTTCTTTTTATCTTGTCTGTATGCATAGCACACTGATCCAAATTCTCTCATCCTTGAAAGATCAGTTTTTTTTTCCTGTTAGCATGAAGAATGGGGCCTGCCCCACATGCCTGTTATAACATCTGTTGTGATTAAAAGCAGCAGTCATTACTGCATATGTCCACAACTCTTTAGGTAAGTCACTCTCTATCAACATACACCTTGCCATTTCGAACAGTGTTCTCCAGCTTCTCCCTGCTGTCCCATTCTGATGGGGTAAGATGGGGATGTTTCGTGTCTTATAACATTTTTACTCAATAGTGACTGAAAGTCTTTCGACATGAACTCAGTGCCATTATCTGATCTGATACACTTTACCTTCCCATAAGGGGCTGAATCTGCAATAAACTTTTCAGTCGCCTTGACTGTATCGCTCTAGGCTTTCAGAAAGTAGACAAATATTACACCCGAGTAATCATCAGTAAATGCTAAAGTGTACTTAAAGCCATCTTCTGCTACTGGCTCAATTAGGCCTGCCATATCGGTATGGACTAGTTCGAACATAACATTTGCTCTTGCATCTGGTTCTCTGTTTCTGCTCTGGACAAATTTCCCTTGCATACAGGTTTCACAATCAAGGTTAGGTTTCTCAACTTTACCTTTAATTTTCATTCCTTTTACTGCTTTTTCTAATTTTGACACATCTTAGAGATTAGTGACCAAGCATTTTATGCCATGTTTGAATGTCACAACAGCTCTGAGATGCATCATAATGTATCTCACTATCGTTTTCTTCATCATATGCGTCTAAATAATAGAGTCAATCACACTCAATGATGTCAAACCTGGTGTCGTTTTTATATGTCTCTAAATAATAGAGTCTATCACACTCAGTTATGTCAAACCTGGTGCTGATTTTATATGTGTCTAAATAATAGAGTCTGTCACACTCAATTATGTCAAACCTGGTGCCATTTTATATGTGTCTAAATAATAGAGTCTGTCACACTCAATTATGTCAAACCTGGTGCCGTTTTTATATGTGTCTAAATAATAGAGTCCATCACATTCAATTATGTCAAACCTGGTGCCGATTTTATATGTGTCTAAATAATAGAGTCTATCACTCTCAGTTATGTCAAACCTGGTGCCATTTTTATATGTGTCTAAATACTAGAGTCTATCACACTAAATTATGTCAAACCTGGTGCCATTTTTATACGTGTCTAAATAATAGAGTCCATCACACTCAATTATGTCAAACCTGGTGCCGTTTTTATATGTGTCTAAATAATAGAGTCCATCACACTCAATTATGTCAAACCTGGTGCCGATTTTATATGTGTCTAAATAATAGAGTCTATCACTCTCAGTTATGTCAAACCTGGTGCCATTTTTATATGTGTCTAAATACTAGAGTCTATCACACTAAATTATGTCAAACCTGGTGCCGTTTTTATATGTGTCTAAATAATAGAGTCCATCACACTCAATTATGTCAAACCTGATGCCGATTTTATATGTGTCTAAATAATAGAGTCTATCACACTCAATTATGTCAAACCTGGTACCATTTTTATATGTGTCTAAATAATAGAGTCTATCACACTCAATTATGTCCAACCTGGTGCTGTTTTTATATGTGTCTAAATAATAGTCTATCACACTCAGTTATGTCAAACCTTGCGCTGTTTATATATGTGTCTAAATAATAGAGTCTATCACACTTAATTATATCAAACCTTGTGCCGTTTTTATAGATGAGTTGGTCCCGGCCTTGTTTAAAGTTGATCGAGGCCCCTTTGGACGTTGCTGCCTTAACAGAAAAAATGCTTTCTGGATACATCGGGATATACAGCGCTCGAGTCATCATCGTCTTTACTTTGCGCCCCTCTGTGTTTAGCAGCCATACCTCCGCATTACCTCTCTTCTGTGCAACCCCACAGGCTCTCGTTCTGTCAGCTAATTGCACAATGTGTTCCTCCGGTTGGAAAGTTGCATCAAAGCATTTAAACTTTTTTAGGTTGTTAATTATGTGTGATGTGGCATCAGTATCCACCATGAATCCCTTCTGTTTTAATTCACGAAGTTGATGCTCATTTATTCTGAAGACCAATGTGTGATCATCCGCATCAGTTGCTTGTTTTACATTATCTTTCTTCTTTCGTCTACAGTTACTGTCCCTGTGGCTAGAGTTTTTCAACAAACTACCCCACTGTCTCTGGCCTTTATATTCTCTCCGGCATTCTCGTGCCTTGTGTCCCTCTTGGCCACAGTTATAGCATATAATCTCTGCTTTTACGCCTTCCCCAAGGCCACTTGCTTTCATCTCATTATCATTACTTACGCTGGCATTAAATTTCTCGGTATGTTCATAGCTTCTCAACCTTGTTTTGAACTCACCAAAGCCCAGCTTATCATCATCTTGCGTGATGTGTACTGCAAATGGTTTAAAAGTTTCAGGCAACACTTTCAGGATCATCGCAATTAGTAATCCATCACTGAGCTTCTCCCCAGCATTTCTAAGTGCTGTAATGGCCGTCTCAGCCCTAATAATATAGTCTGTGACACTTTCACTGGCGGCCTTCTGGAGGCTTGTTAATTCGGTGTATAGGCTAATTACCCATGGCTTCCCTTTCCCGGCATAATGGTCTCTCAGGATCTGAAGCACTTTTCTACCATTGTCTGCGGCCTCTCTCATGACGAGGGACAAACTTTTGTCATCTAAGAACTGTATTAGCTCTGCATATACCTCCTCATTTTTCTCATCGTCGTCTTCCTCCTCATTCTCGTCATCCTCTGCATTCTGCTGCACATTTCACAAAATGGTGTCTTTCAGCCCTAGCAAACATGGGTGCCCCAGAAACTTTGTCTCCCACAACTCATAATTCTTCTCATTTCTGTCAAAACATAGTGTATGCCATTGGCTTCCTACTTCCCTCCTGGGCCCATAACCTGTTGGTGGTATCATCTTAAGGGAAAGAAAGTCGGGTTAAAAATACATTTACAGAGGAACATAAACACACGTGAAGGCAATCAATCTGGTTAAAAACAGAAGAGGGGAACAACCCTTGCTTCCTCCTTTATTATAAAGCAAATGGTCATTTGACCTCTCTTGACCTCTCCACACCAACGACGTCAGTGTAAGAGCACACATACGATCATTCACTCTCTTTATTATTATCAGCCAACACAGACTTCATCAGTTGTACAACACAAGTGAACAGATCCCAAACATAAATACACCTCCCTCCAACAGCTAACCCATTGCTCAACTAATCAGATTACAAAATTAACTAGACAAATAACTGAAATGCTAAAACATACATTTTGTTAAAATTATGAGCATGTCAAATAAAATTTACTAGGAAGTGTGTGTTGTATCTAAAACATACAAACCCCTTCAATACAAAACAGCAGATAGCCACTGTATAGAGAAAAATAATGGAAGTGTAACTAATCTCCCCAAACTATAATATATAGGTAGGTTCATAGGTCATAGGGCCTATATAAGCATAGCCAAAAAGGTACCCTGGCTTTCGCCACCCAAGAAAATTATTTTCCTGTGCCCCTGTCGAGCAGAGCCACAGAAGTGATCCCTGGAGTGAATTTCCCATTTCCCATCCAGTAATCAAGATTTTTCTTGAAGAGTGCTAATGAGGAGCTCTGTTTGACATAGATAGGTAGTCTGTTCCAGAGTATGGGAAGTCTCTGGGACAGGAATCTATCCCTCCAGCATGTTCTGTTTATTGTGGTGACAAGGTTTAGGTCCCTACAGAGTGTAGTTCGGAGGGATTGTGATTTCTTTAAGTGGATCATGTCCAACAGCTCTGGGTTTGACATAGCTTTGTGTGTTAGGCAGAGATCGCCTCTGAGTAGGCGATATGTGATGGAGTAAAGCTGGAGTTTTTTTAGATGGTCTGTGTAGGGCATCTGTTTGAGGCCAGTAATCCTCTTTGTGAGGTATTTCTGTGGCCTTTCCTGTTGTTGTAGATGTCTTGTGAGGTACATACCAAAAGGGGTGTTGTACTCTATAATGGGTCTAATGAGTGATGAGTAGAGGGGAACAATGACCTCTTTTTTTCTGGATGAGAAACCTTTTGTATGTGCCACATAGAAGGATTTCCTGACCACTGTGGCAATGTGATTATCAAAGGAGAGACTAGTGTCCACCTGTGCCTCAAGGTCTCTTATCACACTTTCGGTGTTAAGTAGACTACCACCTTTGTGGTAGTTCATGGGTACAGAGATTTTACCAAAGGGGATGGCAATGCACTTTTTGGCATTGAGCTTCAGGCCATGGATTTGACACCAGGCATCTGTCTCATTGAGGCCCTTTTGTAGGGTGTCCACATTGTTAGGAGTTTTGATTATGGCTCCCTAGTTTGCAGTCATCTGCAAACTTCATTAGCCAAAGACCTTCTGTGTTAGCCTGTACTTCAGAGAAGTAGGTACCAAACAGGAGAGGACCCCGGACTGAACCCTATGGTACTCCACTTGTCACTGGTCTAAAGTCAGATTTGGAGTCTGCTACTTTCACAGTGTGGGTTCTGTCCGTGAGCCAGTTGGCAATCCATCCTGTGACATAGGGATTTATACCTAGTTTAGTGAGTTTATCTATAATTCCAGAGTGGGGGATGGTGTTGAAAGCCTTGGCGAGATCTAGATAGGCTGTGTGAACCACCTTACCCTCATCTATGGCTTTGGTGACTGCTTCAAAGAAGTCTACCAGGTTTAGGAGACATGATCTGCTTTTTACAAACCCGAACTGGGTGGGGTCCAGAGTTTGGAGATTACCAATGTCTTTGTTTATGAGTTCCATAATGATACGTTCCATGGCCATGCAGACCAGGCTTGTCAGGCTAATGGGGTGTTAGTTCCCGGGGTCCAATATGGCTCCCCCTTTGTGGAGTGGGATAACCTTCACGGTGTGCCATTCAGTGGGCACAAAGCCTGAGGTGAGGCTATGATTGAACATGGTACTTAGGTGGGTGCCAGTTCGTTCTGTAGTTCATGTAGAACGCAGCCTGGGATATTGTCAGGTCCCATGGATGTTGTGTTCTTGGCTTTGGAGAGTGTGTTTTTTACTTGTGCAGCCGTGATTACAGGAACTTTGCATTCTTCCGGTATAGAGATGGGCCCTCTAAGGGGTGAGAGGGGGGTAACGTTAGCACTGAACCTATCTGCCAGGATGTTGGCAATATCAGTTGGTTCTGTATATTTAGTGCCATTGTGCTGTAACTCAGAGCAGATCTGAGTGTTGCCATTGAGATTCTTGACATAGCTATAGAATGCTTTGTGATTGTCTTTAGAGTCAGTGGCAATTTTGTTTTCGTAACTAGCTTTGGAGGATTTTATGTGGGATCTCACTTCTTACTGAGGGTGACCAGGGAGTTCCTCCAGTCATGGGATTTTACTCTTTTTTGCAGCAGTTTCTTCCTTCTGTTGTAGAGTTTGTAAAGTACCAGTGCATAAATCAAAAATAATGAAAAATGATAAAAGAATAAATAATTGAATTGCTAAATATGTAATAAATAAAAAAAAGCTATTACACATGCACATACTAAACTTGAGTACTTGATAATAGTTTTCACTCTTACTCAAGCACTGGCTAATGTACAATGTATGTACTGTACCTGTGTACTATGTATGTATTCTACCTATGTTCCAGATTTCAGCTGTATACAACAAAGCTATTAATTACCTTTATTTTTAAATTAATATTTTCTTGTTTGTTCTCTCCACTGTAACTGCTGATGTGCTGCATACCACTGTAAAAACATGTCTATTGTAATTTGTGTGTATACTGATCATGTCTAAATATCTAAATGTATCTATAATTTTTCTGTATAGAGCATTTCTCCCCAGGCCTCTGCTGAAAAAGGGCCTTTTCGGCTCAGTCAGACACCCCCAGTTAACAAATGTAAAATAAAAAATAAATAAATATTAGTTTCTAATTATCTAATAGCACCATCTAGTGTTCAAAAGTATTATTTCAGAACAACTAATATAAATACAAATAAATGTAATATATTAAAATACTTTAAAATGCAACCTCTGTACACAAAGTGTGACCTTCTTAAAAAATATATAACATACCTTAACATTCAATGGCTTTATCCTGTGTGAACCTGTGGATAATGTATCCAAAAACCTTTCTATAGCCTAGCTGTTCTAAGTTTAAGGATCAAGGCTAGGGATATATTCTCTTTAAGACCAGGTGATCTGTTTGCTTTTAAAATGAGCTGCCAATAAATCTCTCTATACTCAGTTTTTGTTTCCCATGGCACCCTCCCCCACCCACCACCCAGATCTTTTTCTAACACACAAAAGACAGTGCTAGCTTCACTACATTTAATTTGGTGCTTATATAAAGCATGCCTTTATTCCCTGTTCCTAATGTTGTACTTATGTAAATAAATCCGTTTCCTCCGTCTGCACTCTTTCTTCCCTATTTAAATAGCATCACTTTGTTTACAGAGAGTTAAGTAAATCACCCCTTGACAATTATAGTAGGTGTTCACTTCTATACGTTTGTCCCTACCTGCAACAAAAACAGTCTTTACTAAAAATGTATGGACATTGTGCACAAGCCACGCACTTGTATGTACCTACTTTCAGTCTTCCTTGTTTTTTTGTGAAATTCTTGTTTTGTTCAAGCCATTCCTTAATATTCCACCCTTTTCTAAATACAAATTTCAGGGGGGTCCTTAATTTTTTTTTCCAAGTTTGAAACACTAGCAAATCTATTCCAGTTCTTGTTAATAACCTTTTTAATAAGTAATGCATCACTATTAAAATTCATAACAAAGGCACTTTTATAATTCACAGCATTCTGTAGGTCTAGGTTGTTTTGGTTATCAACCACCTGAATAACACATAGTAAATCTCTCCTTTCTCCCTTCTTTCACATCTTTCATAATTTCATCCACTAGTTTTGGGGGATATAACATCTTTTGGTGGTTAGCACATTCACATATAAAGTCATCTTCTCCAGAGATCATCCTAGAAATATGGATAAATTGTCCTTTAACAATACTTCTTTGAGTATCCTCGAATCAGGTAGAGAGACTTCCTCGCTGCATTGCCAGAGATGAGAACCCAGTATTGACTTATGAGAGCAACGGCACCACTGGAGCAGTTGGTGATGTAAATATGAATTCAGAAGCTGTAACTACTGTGATGGACAACTTGGAATACAATTTACTGAAACTTAAATGACTCCAGACACAGAGACAGCACTCGGAGGTGTGTCAACAAAAACACATTGTTCCCAGAGGGTTATGTGTTCTTAAGATGCCCAAGTATGGTAAACCTTATCTTTTTGCTTCTCTCGAGGTGGCAGAAATTGAATCTCGAGGTAAGAATGAAGTATATGAAGCTTTTAATAGACTTCTTTTTACCTGAGGAAGAATCTTTACAGCAGGAGATTAGAAAACAGCAGACTGAATTATTTAATTCTTTTCCCGCTCCTGTGGTTAATAGTAGTCTCGATGCCTTGATAGATAGAGCTCTGATTTATGAGAGCAACTTCCTTATGCAAAAACATTTGAAAATTGAGAGAGAGTTGGCTACCTTTGAACATGGCCATGTTTTTACATGGCCTAAAAAAAATGCTGTCCCCTCCGCTAATGACAACAGCAACCAAAGAACTGCTATTAAAATATTTTACTTATGACAGATGTTTTGAAAAAAAAAAAAACAACTCAAGTGTGACACTTCTTGAGCTGATTTGGTTTCAGCTTCTGTTCTAACTGATACTCTTGGAGTGATTAATCAGACTGATAAGCACAAAGCAATACCTCAGTCATTAGACCTAGACAAAGATCTGAGAAGGAAAACTTTCTCTGACAATTGCTCCGCTGCTTCTGTTAGAGCTGCCTCAGATTTCTCTTTACCCATAAATTGAGATTTTTTCACTCCAGAAGTCGGTCCAGAAGCAGAGGTCGGACCAAGATGAAATTATCGATTGAGCAGAGCACATCCCAAACACTAAAAAAAAGTTTGGAAACAAACACTAATAAAATAGTGTGGAATATTTCCAAATGTGCTTTAATGCCTGATGAGATTAAACTCCTAGAGAGACGACTTTCTTTGATTCCGTCACAACTGAGTGATGCTACAGATAGTATATTGGACATTAAGTTGCTTATTAGGAATGTACTCCTAAAATTGCAATTTGGGAACAATACTGATATGCTTGTTAATGTATTTAGACTAGTTAGTACTTATATTCCAGCTCCACATCCATTAACTGATGTTTTTAGTAAATTAGCTGAGAATGATGTTTATTGTATTTATGCTAGGAGAAACCTTGACCGTGATAAGAGGAAATGTAATAGTTCTTATAATGAGAAGTTAGCTCTACACAAACTACAGAATGATGACACGAGTGCAATTAGGCCTGCTGAGATTGTTATAATGGATAGGGAACAATATTATGGAGCTATGAAAGAAATGCTGAGTGATGCTTCCTTTTATAAGGTGATTGATGCTACTGAGGTCAACAGAATAAAAAGAGACATTTTTAATACTCTGAATGATTGCCTGTTAAGCAGACTAATTTCACTTGACATATAAGTTTCTATTAGTTAAAGAACCATTGATACCTTTAATTCAGGGCCTACCCAAGATACATAAAAATCCTATAAATCTTTCTTTAAGACCCATAGTAGCAGGCTGCACGTGGTCCACAGAGTCCTTTTCAATATTCGTGGAAAAACATTAAAGACAATATTAAACATGAACAACTTTGTCCTGAGGGATACTAAGCAATTTTTGAATGATTTATATCAGTTCATGAAAATAGGTTTAGGCAATACTGACAGTTATTTACTCGTAACATTTGATGTTCAGTCATTATTCACTGTCATTCCCAATTATATTGGTATAGAATATGTAAGGAAATACCTATCTAAGCACAGTGATTATACCTAAAGGTTTATGGATTTGATTTGTTTATTTTTGGAGACTGTTTTAGAGAACATTTTTTCTTTTGACAGTAAATATTATTTACAGAAAGATGGTGTAGCTATGGGCACACCTTGTGCTAATAGCTATGCCAACATTCCCATCTTTCCTGTATCTAACCTACTGGAAAGCACTAGAAAGCCTTAAACTGATACAAGCCTTCTAGCTTAAAGGAGAGACTTTGGAGTGATTGAGTATCAGTTTTCTGTTTTTTCTTGCTGTACTTAACTGTTTTCTGCCTAAACACTGATTTTTCCAGCACTTATTGTGATTTGAAAGCTTGTTTTTTTTCACATATTGTACTTATTTGACTGCCTGCACTTTTAAAAAGTTTTTTTTTTGATTAAATAAATTGTTTAACTGTTGTAGGCTACACACTAAAGTGTGATAGCCTTTTCTGATCGCTTGTAGTCATTTAAAGCTGTTTTAAGTGTACTTTTTACTGTTTTTGCCTTATCTTTTCAAAAAAAAAAAAATTCTTGTTTCCCGCCTTTTTTAAGCTACTATAGTCCATTCAGAATTCAGGGCTGTGTTACAAGTTTATGAGCTGCCCATACCTTACTTGGATAGAGGGAAGTTTCTCTGTTCACCTGTGAGAGAGGGGAACTTTGAGCAGCCATCTGTCCCTGGAAGAGTGGTTCCAGACCACAAGTTAGTAGTTTAAAAACCGCGTTTGCACGGTTTTGTGCGCCGGGCAACACCGGTTAGATAGGGTTAAATTATTCCCAGCTCCACTAAGTCTCCTCTTCAGTTTTTCACTTGAAATTAGTCTAACTCTCAACCTAAGCACTCAAAAAGCATCCTACAGTCCAGCACTTGCTCAGACCTAATAACAAGGCTCTTTATCCACCCCTCACCAACCAAGCAACTAAGCAGCTCACCCTAATATTCAGGCATGACCAAAGGGCAACTTCAGGTGTACTCTCCAGTCCAGCTGGTGAATCTGGGTATCCTGAGGCAATGTTACAACTGTCTCCTGTACACAGACAGCCCTGTCCTCCTACCACAAAACACTAACATATGCGAGAGATGCAATTATACAGCCAAACTGGAGGATAAGGTCTCTCCACCAAAGACTGGAACAGGAGAAGGTTAACACTTGCACTACACCTCCAGCCTCACACAGACCTACTAAACCAGCACTGGCAAAAAATACACAAAATCATACTCGGAGGCTCTAAATAAAAACCTGCAAAAGTATCAGAGAGCTCCAAAGCAGACACCCACAAAACCTGCACCTCCCATCACAAACCAAACAACACATAAAATACAAAATCAATGTGCCGCACAATTACAGCCCTTAAGGTGAAATAACATACCTAACACACTAGCAATAGGTGACTCAATAGTCAGGCACACTGATGCCCCACTCACTAGGCTGGACAAGAAGAAGGTTACTGTTAGCTGCCTATCGGAAGCCAGAATCCGCCACATAACACAAGCACTCAGGTCACTCCAGAACCAGTACAAATATTACTCTGTCATTGTTCATGTTGGTGTGAATGACCTGAGACGTACCTCCCTGGACTACATGAAAAGAGACATGGAAGAGCTCTCTGATCATGTAGCCCAGGCGGGTATGACCCTGACCCTGAGTAGCATCCTGCCCTCAGCAAGAATGATACCTCAGTATAAAGAAAAAATTATCACTTTCAACAATTGGCTAAGCTTCTGGTGTCATTCAAAGGGGATCCAGTGTCTGTCAGCCTGGGATGACATGCTCAACAAGCCGCGTTGCTCAAGAAGAGATGGCTTGCACCTGTCACCCCTTGGCTTTCGAATACTGGCCAAGGCTCTTGCTGCCCCCATAGTGCCTTTTTTAGGCAAGGCTCAAAATTCAAACCCACCACCATAAACAGCACAAGTAAAAAAATTAGGGTTATGCTACTCAACGCCAGGAGTTTAAATCTCAGAATGCATGCGCTCAAAGCACTCCTACGTATGGAGAATGTCGACATCTGTGCAGTAATTGAAACCTAGTTCAAGGCTCCAGAGAGCACTCCAGCACTACTGGGCTACAACTCATACCACACATTTCAGCCACAGAACACGGACCGAAACACAAAAGGAGGGGGTGTATCCATATTCATCAAGGATACTCACACCTCCAGGTTAGTGGCTCAGCATGAAACCTCTGAGATCATCCATGTGCAACTAACATCAGGCAAATTTGCAATGCAAACTGTGGCCTGCTACAGATCACCCTCCATGACCCAGGACCACCACTCCGCCTTTCTGAAAACACTGGAAAACATGAAGGTCCTACCGAACACCCTGATATTGGGTGATTTCAATTACCCTACCATTAACTGGGAAAACTACTTGAGTACAAACTCCCAGTCTCAGCGCTTCCTGGAATTTATCAACTCAAATGCCCTTGATCAGCTGGTAAACTCCCCAACCAGAAGCCACAACATATTGGATCTGGTCATCACCAACATGGGCGACAGGTGTTCCATACCAGAGATCATCCCGTCACTGGTTAGATCAGACCATAAACTAATCACTCTGGATGTCCACACCCCACCATCACCCCCAACCAAGTAAACCACAGTGAAAAACTTTTCTAAAGCAAACTTCACCTTACTTAAGGCAGAGGTGGTAAGTTTTGCAGCCCCCATGCTAAAGGATAACACTACCCAAGATGCAGAATCCTTTACAATTGCACTCTATGAACACCTACAAGGATGCATGGATCATGCCATCCTTAGCAAGACCAAGACTCACTCCCCTAAGAGAAAGAAACCAGTCTGCCATAAACAGGTTATACAACAGAAGGAGGAAACTAGTTCAGAAAAAAAACAAATCCCAAGAAGGAAAGACATCCCTGATCAGTATCAGTAAGAAACTAAGGTCCCTCATAAAATCATCCAAGGCTAACTTCAAAAGAAAAATAGCCAAGGATTCAAAAGATAACCACAAAGCCTTCTTTAGCTATGTCAAGAGTCTAAGTGGCAACTCACAGATATGCTCTGAGCTAGTGCAAAATAGCACAAAATATACTGAACCTACTGATATTGCCAACATCCTGGCAGATAGATTCAGTGCAAACGTCACCTCCCTCTCACCTTCAAAAGGGCCCACAACAATACCGGAAAAGTGTAGTGTCCTGGAAATCACAGAAGCACAGGTGAAAACAGCCCTTTCAAAAGCCAAAAACACAGCATCAATGGGGCTAGATGGTGTCCCAGGCTGCGTCTTGCACGAACTACAGAATGAACTAACCCCCCACCTAAACACGCTGTTCAGCCTCAGCCCCTCCACAGGCTACGTGCCCATAGAATGGCGCACAGCAACGGTTTTTCCGCTCCACAAAGGAGGGGCCACAATTGACCCTGGTAACTATCGCCATAAGCCTGACTTGCCTGGTCTGCAAGGCTATGGAGCGCATCATCATGGAACTCATTAACAAAGACATCGGGAACCTCCAAACACTTGACCTGACCCAGTTCGGCTTTGTTAAGGGCAGATCATGCCTACTAAACCTGGTTGACTTCTTCAAGACAGTCACCGAGGCCATAGACTAGGGAAAGGTGGTTCACACAGCCTACCTTGATCTTGCCAAGGCATTTGACACCATTCCTCACTCGGGTATTATAGAAAAACTCACTAGCCTGAACATAAACCCCTACATTGCAAGATGGGTTGCCAACTGGCTTACAGACAGAACTCACACGGGAAGAATAGCGGGCTCCAGGTCTGACTCTAAACCAGTCTCAAGTGGTGTCCCCCAAGGCTTGGTTCTGGGACCCCTACTGTTCAGCATATATTTCTCAGAAGTACAGACAAACACAGGAGGTCTATGGCCAACCAAGTTTGCAGATGACTGCAAACTGGGAGCCATAACTGACTCTCCGGCTGACATGGACATCCTTCAAAAAGGCCTTACTGAGACAGACACCTGGTGTCAAAGTCATGGCCTCAAGCTAAATGCCAAAAAATGCATAGTCATCCTGTTTGGGAAAAATAAAACACCCACGAATTACCACATAGGCGGCAGCCCCCTTAATACAGAAGAGGTAATAAGAGATTTGGGGACCCAGGTAGATAGTAATCTCTCCTTTGACAATCATATTGCCAAAGTAATTAGGAAATCCTTCTATGTGGCCCATCTAATTACTAAGGGGTTCACATCTAGAAATAAAGAGGTTATAGTGCCCCTCTACTCGTCACTCATCAGACCCATCATAGAGTAAAATGCCCCATTTGGGATGTACCTCACAAGACACTTCCAACAGCTGGAAAGACCACAAAAGCACCTCACCAAGAGGATTACTGGCCTCAAACATATGTCCTATGCAGCCTGACTGAAAAAACTCCGGCTGTACTCAGTGGCATATCGCTTATTCAGAGGTGATCTCTGCCTGACTTACAAAGCCATGTCCAACCCAGAATTGATGGACATGCTCCACCTAAAGAAATCCAAGTCACTGCGAGCCACGCGCTCTAGTGAGCTAAACCTCGCCACAACAATAAATAGAACATGCTGTAGGGATAGATTCCTGTCACAGAGACTCCCTAACTACATTAGGCAGAGCCCCTCACTAACACTCTTCAAGAGAAGCCTTGATGAGTGGATGGGTAACAGAAAATACACCCCTGGGATCACTTCATTGGCTCTGCTTGACAGAGGCTCAGTTAATTAATCGATGGGGCAGCAAAAGCCAACACACTCTGGCTAGGCTTATAAATGCCCTTGGGC
Organism: Protopterus annectens; assembly: GCF_019279795.1. Taxonomy (NCBI): domain Eukaryota; kingdom Metazoa; phylum Chordata; order Ceratodontiformes; family Protopteridae; genus Protopterus; species Protopterus annectens. Next base: position 1,089,775,984 of record NC_056746.1, on the reverse strand, counting down.
AGATAGCCTAGTACCTACCTATGAACCTATGAACCTATGGTTGTGGCCACCTGGGAAGATTTTCTGTTAAATTCAAAATTATTTAAACTTTATGTCTCATTCTATCATCATTTTGTAGATGATTTGTTTTGATCTGGACAGGTAGGCAGGAAGCACTTTATAGTTTCTTAGAATATATTAATAATAGTATATATTTTTTGAAGTTTTATATGCCTTTTTCCCCCTTAAAGAAATGAATTATCTAGATGCATATGTATATAGGTTGGACAACGGAACACTGAATACAGGGATCTATAGAAAACCCTCCAATAAGAATACATTGTTATATAGACATAGCATGCATCCTCCATTTATTTTTAAAAATATAGTAAAGAGACAAGCTTTAAGAGCCTCTAGGCTTAGTGCTACAGAAGCACGTTTCAGTGCTGAACTGTCAGATCTTAAATGCAGACTTCTTGCCAGAGGCTACAGTGAAAATGAGATTGATAAAACCTTAATGTAGATGCCACCTTTAAGTCAGGATGTGGGTTGTCCCTATTACTCTGAGAAAGTCCAATGTAGTCAAGTTAGACCTACTGGAATGATAAGGCGAGAAAGACAGGTGTCCCACTTTTTTATATGTATGATATGAAAGGCACTACTGAAAGCATTAGAAGACACTGGGAAATTCTTACTGCTGCTCCAGGTATTAAAGAGATAGTAGGTGAACATCCTACTTTCATTTATAAAAATAAAAAGTCTTTAAAAAGGTTCTTATGTTATCCTGAGAATCCCACTAACCATCAAATGGCCTCCATTGTTAAAAGGACTGCTGCCTGTTTGAGATGTAGTTATTGTGAACATATAGATGATTCTGGCATGATACTGGAGATAAGTTTGTTTTTAATGTTACTGCTGATTGCACTTCACAACACGTGGTCTGTCTTGCATTATGCACTGCCTGCCAATCATTCCATATAGGTAAGACCGATCATATGTTAAAAGATCATGTTAGGGAACACTTGTATAATATACGTTTAGGTTCAATTAATAATGCACTTTCTAAACATGTTATGAATACTAGTATTTCATACACATTTAAGTTTTTGGCTATTGAGAAGGTTCCTTTAAGTGTCAGGCAGGTTGATATATGGAATGTGATGGAGAATAAAGAATTAAGATGGATAATTAGGATTAAAGCCAACCAAGGTAAAGGTTTGAATGAGAAAGCATCTTTGAGACCAATATTAAAACAACATGATTTTAAGACTTAATTGGTTTATTACATGCATTTATAATGTATTGTGTTTTTAAATGTTTTAGTTTGCTTCTTTGACAATTAGCAAATTTCTAAATGCTTTGATATTAGATTATTCAACTGCTACATTTTCATTGGCTGTTTTTAATCTAATTGCTGTTTATATGGTTCATATCACACTTGCTCTTTAAGGTCTGGTGAAGCTGTTTGTGAAAGCGCTTACCTCTGCATTTTATTAAACGTCATTTTACCATAGTTATATGACCTTACAGCTAATGTTTTACTCTGTAGTTGTGCTTATTGTTTGTGGTTTTTTACTTTTTTTCACCTCAGAGTATTTATTTCTTTGGTTGCCTTTATTTTTGCTGTTTTTAATACTTCTTTTTTGTTTCTATGGGTGAGAGCTATTAAAATGTAGGTAAGAGTTTGGAAAAGTCTCTTTACGATAAATCCTAGATTTAAACTCATGCTTGACCAAATCTTCTAAATAATTCATATCATCTTTAAAATGCTATAGGTGAACTTTAAAAACTGAGGAGTGGTGCTAATATATTCAAGAAATTCCATAAGCTTGTCCTCTGGACCCACCCAAAAATGCAACTGTCATCCAAGTAATGCTTGTACAGGTTCCAATACTTGGAATAACTACAGTTAAAAATAAAACTGTGCTCCCAAATAGACAATGCAATGCTAGCAAAGGTGGGTGCACAACATGCCCCCATAGCTACTTTATTTTTCTGTCGGAAAAAAAATCACCTTCAAAATGTATGGAATTGTTTTTTACACCAGATCCATAAGTGTTACAAAAGTTTTAACCTCATCATTTGTAAACCCACCCCTGCTAATTAAAGCATCTTCAAACCATTTTAAACCAATATCATGGGATATAACAGTGAAAATGTCTACAATGTCTATAGTGATGAATATTAACATTCCCAAATAAATCTGATTGACACAAATGAAAAAGTCCCCCGAGTCTTTAAGTATCCCTTTCTGTTCACTCCATACTTTCTTAAGTTTAAGGTCGAGAACTTTAGCCAGAGGAAGAGTCTTAGATCCATTGGCCGCTACAATGGGCCTAAGGGAGGGGGATCCATAATATTCTTGTGAATTTTCGGGGTCCCAAATATTGAAGGAATTAAAGGTTTCCCTATCCATAAATAGTTAAAAAATTCAGCAACAATCATCCCTTGGCATAAAAGCTCTTTTAACTTAAAAATCTATCTTATAATAAACCATGTTGATCTAATTTCTGGATACTCTTAGAATACTTTTATTCTTCATTGAGAATATTAAGCATTTTAGCTACATATAGTATAGTATCCCTCAACACCATCCTCCCCCCAATCAGGTTTCATTACCCTTAAATATGTATTCTTTTTTTAATTCTTCTAATAAACTTTCTTCCAAGGGGAGATTAGGATAGATTTTACATCCCTTAATGAATTCCCTAAGTTCTTTTCTACCATCATCTCAAAGTTCTTTAATTGTGGGTGCAAAGGTGCATTAAAAGTACATTTTTCCTCAAAGTATCCTCAGGCACATTACTTCCAGCTGGGTCAGTTGAAAATAAAAGTTCTAAATTCTTTTTCCTAACAAATAGTTTTAAATCTATTAAAATCTGGCTATCACTTCTTTTACTTGAGATGAATTTAAGACCCTTAATAAATAAATAAGTTAAAAAATACCTTAATAATTTTTAAACTAGTATAGTTTAAAATATTGAACTCTTTATAAGTAAACTTACAACCATTTTGTATAATAAATTCTCCATGGATCCTTGGCACATCCCTCAAGGGAGCCCCCTGTGTATCATTCAGTGTCTCCTCCTCGTTTTGACCCTACCCCTGTGATAATATGTATACTTTTTGTCCCTGAGCCTCTCCAACCTCCGCAGTTTCGGAAACTCTAAAGGGTCATTAAAATCAAAATTATTGGGGTTCTCAAATCTTTTCTCCTGATGCTGTTGTCCTAAATGGTCATTATCCCTATCATTCTTGTCCCTATTGTCATTGTTAATTTTACTTGAATAATGCCTATTGTCCTTAACAATTCTGGGTGTGGGGTAACTATAGTTTCCATCATATTCCTTTCTATCTCTTTCTAACTTTTTACACTTCCTTTTAACTAAAAAAAACATGTTTCATCAGTTTTAGCTCGGAGGTCATCATACTTCCTCCTTTCACAGAATGCATTAAATCATTTACAATTACTTTATTGGTTGCTTCAATCTGCTGCAGCAGTCTTTCCATATCTCTTTCATTTTGCCTAATGATAGCCCTCATTATTTTGAAACCCCATGTATCAAAAATTTTAAGTAATGCTTTGTGAAATTCTGACCCATCAATTACATTATTAGGGCATTTAGAAACCCTAAGTTCTTTGGGAAGAATGCTTCTCTTTATACATTCCTTTAAATAACAATTGTCCAAACAAACTTTTTTATTTCAACATCAAATCATAAAGCTTGTTAACACTAGTATTAAAGATATCAATCACAGAGTTACACCTGTAAAATTGTTCATCAGAAGCAAATGTAAATCAATTAAGAGAGCCATCCTCCCAAATCAGACAAAAAACAGTTTTAGGAACAGTGAACAATGGAACTAACAATTTTAATTTTTCCAGTTTGGATGATATCCCTAATATCTTTCACAAGCAGGAGGAAGACCAAAGATTGGATTTGCACAAAAGGAATTTGATTCCACCTAAGGAACAGAGACCACTGAGACAAGGTAACTGTTTTGCTCTTTCTAATTCTGGGAAGGGTGGGAATGTTTCTAAAACTGGCTCTATTTCTGATTTGGGAGGCTGTCTCGCCAATGGTTTTACACTTGTTTCTGATGAACAGTTTTATAGGCGTAGCTGTGTGACCGATATCTGTAATACTAGTGTTAACAAACTTTATGATTTGATGTTGAAATAAAAACGTTTACGTTTTGACAACTGTTATTTAAAGGAATGTATCAAGAGAAGCATTATTACCAAAGGACTTAGGGTTTATAAATGCCCTAGTAAGGTAATTGATGGGTCACAATTTCACAGAGTTACTTAAAATTTTTGATATATGCGATTTCAAAATAATGAGGGCTATCATTAAGCAAAATGAAAGAGATAGGGAAAGACTACTGCAGCAGACTGAAGCCACCAATAAAGTAATTATAAATGATTTAAGGCATTCTGTGGAAGATGAGAGGAGAAAGTATGATGACCTATGGGACAAAATTGGTGAAAATTTTGTTTTTTTTTAGTTAAAAGGAAGTGTAAAACGTTAGAAAGAGATAGAAAGGAATATGATGAAAACCGTAGTTATCCCAAATCTAGAATTTTTAAGGATAATAAGTATTATTCAAGTGAAATTAACCATGAGAATAGGGACAAATATGATAGGGGTAATGACCATTTTGGTCAACAGCATCAGGAGGAAAGATTTGATAACTCAAATACTTTTGATTTGAATGACTCTTTAGAGTTTCCAGAACTGCAGAAGTTGGAGAAGCTGAGGGACAAAAAATGTACATATTATCACAGGGAGAAGGTCAAAACAAGGGAGAGACACTGAATGATAGGGGACTCCCTTGAGGGATGTGCCAAGGATCCATGGAGAATTTATTATATAAAATGGTTGTAAGTTTACTTATAAAGAGTTCAATATTTTTAACTATGCTAGTTTAGAAGTTAATAAGGTATTTTTTTTATTTATTTATTAAGGGTCTTAAATTCATCTCAAATAAAAGAAGTGACATTAGCCAGATTTTAATAGATTTAAAACTATTTGTTAGGAAAAAGAATTTAGAACTTCTATTTTCAACCGGCCCAGCTGGAAATAATGTACTTGAGGATACTTTGAGGAAAAAAGTACTTTTAATCCACCTTTACACCCGCAATTAAAGAACTTTGAGATGACAATTGAAAAAGAACTTAGGGAATTAATTAAGGGATGCAAAATATATAGTAATCTCCCCTTAGAAGAGAGGTTGTTGTTAGAAGAATTTAAAAAGAATAAATATTTAAGGGTAATGAAACCTGATAAGTGGAGTGGGATAGTGTAGATGGATACTATACTATATGTAGCTAAAATGCTTAATATTCTCAATAAAGAAGAAACGTATTCTAGAGTATCCAAAATGAGATTAATATGGTTATTATAAGATAGATTTTAAGTTAAAAGAGCTTTTACACCAAGGGATGATTGATGCTGGAATTTTTAACTATTTATGGATAGGGAAACCTTTAATTCCTTCGATATTCAAGACCTCGAAAATTCATAAGAATATTATGGATCCCCCATTTAGTCTTAGGCCCATTGTAGTGCCCAGTAGAGCTAAAATATTTCCTTTTGCTTAATTTCTTGACCTTAAACTTAAAAAAGTATGGAGTGAACAGAAATGGATTCTTAAAGACTCGTGGGACTTTTTAAGATGTGTCAAGTCTGATGAGGTTAAAACTTTTGTAATACTTATGGATCTGGTGTTAAAAAACAATTTCATATATTTTGAATGTGAATTTTCCAACAGAAAATTGAAGTAGCTATGGGGGAATGTTGTGCTCCCAACTTTGCTAACATTGTATGGTCTATTTGGGAGCACAGTTTTATTTTTAACTCTAGTTATTCCAAGTACTGGAACTTGTACAAGTGTTTCTTGGACGACATTTGCATTTTTGTGTGGGCCCAGAGGACAAGCTAATGGAATTTCTTGAATATATTAACACCACTACTCAGTATTTAAAGTTCACCTATACTATTTTTAAAGACAAAATGAATTATTTAGATATTTATATACAAAAAGATGTGGTCAGTTTAAATCTAGGATTTATAGTAAAGAGACTTTCAAACTCTTACCTACATTTTAATAGCGCTCACCCATACAAACAAAAAAGAAGAATTGTTAAAGGACAATTTATCCATATTTCTGTGATGATCTCTGAAGAAGATGATTTCATATGTGAATGTGCTTACCTTCAAAAGATATTTTTAGATAGGAAAGACCCCCAAAACTGGTGGATGAAATTATCAAAGAGGTGAACAAAGGGAAAAAGGGGGAGATTTGCCCCAATTTTGGGTAAAGAGGACACACGACAGGAAGTTATTATTTAGGAAGTTGATAACCAAAAACCTGGACCTAGAGAATAATGTGAATTATAAAAGTGCCTTTGTTATGAGTTTTAATACTGATACATTACTCAGTAAAGAGATTATTAACAAGAAATTGAATAGATTCACTAGTTTTTCAGACTTGGACAAAAAGTTTTAAGGACCCCCCCCCCCCGAAATCTGTATTTAGAAAAGGATGGAATATTAATGAATGGCATGACCATAATAAGGATTTCACTAAAACAGAAGAAAGGTTGAAGGTAGATACATACAAGTATGGAGCCAGTGCATAATGTCCATACAGTCTGAATAAAGACTCTGTTTTTGTTGCAAGTATGGACAAACATATAGAAGCGAACACCTACTATAATTGTAATAGTCAAGGAGTGATTTACCTAGCTTTCTGTAAAAAATGTGATGTTTTTTATATAGAGAAGACAGAGCATAGACTGAGGAAAAGGATATATGAACATATGTATGACATTAGGAATAGGGAAAAAGGAATGCTTTATATAGGCACCAAATTAAATGTAGTAAAGCTAGTTTTGTCTTTTTTGTATTAGAGGAAATTGTAAAAGATCCGAGGGAGACCATGGTAAACAGGGATTGAATATAGAGAGATTTATTGGCAGTTTATTTTAGAAGCGAACAGACCACCTGGTCTTACCAAGAATATATCCCTAGCCCCCATCCTTAAACTTAGATCAGCTAGGCTATAGATAGGTTTTTGGAAACATTATCCACGGTTTCACACAGGATAAAGCCAATGAATGTTAAGGTATTTTATATATTTTTAAGGAGGTCACACTTTGTGTATGGAGGCTGCATTTTAAAGTATTTTAATACATTATATTTATTTGTATTTATATTAGTTGTGGTTCTGAAATAATAGTTTTGAACACTAGATGGTGCTATTAGATAAGTGAAAGCTAATAGGTTTTTATTTATTACATATTTAGCAATTCAAGTGTTATTTATGCTTCTATTTTTTTTTCATTATTTTTGATTTACGCACTGGTACCTTAAGATTTATAGGTAGTTTTTTATGATATATTACGGTTTGGGGAGATTAGTTACATGTCCATTATTTTTCGCTGTATGGTGGCTATCTGCTGTTCTGTATTGAAGGTGTATGTACGTTTTAGATACAACACACACTTCCTAGTAAATTTAATTCAACATGTTGATGATTTTAGCAAAATTTATGTTTTAGCATTTAAATTATTTGTCTAGTTAATTTTGTAATCTGATTGGTTGACCAATGGGTTAGCTGTTGGATGGAGTTGCATTTATGTTTGGGATCTATTCACTTCTGTTATTCATCTGATGAAGTCTGTGATTGTAGGCTGAAAAATGCAGTGAGAAGTTAAAGTATTTTATGTATTTTTTGTTTTACTTCAATAAACTTCATTTTGAGATTGTCCACTCTCTCTTTTCCTGGCACTCAGCAGTACCTTTGAGTTGTTCTTTACTGGTTGCTGCAGCTTTGCTGTAGTGTTTTCTGGGCACTGCAGTTTTTCTGTTTGTGGTTATTTATTTTGTGTGAGTGTTTGTTCTGCAATAAACTGACATCCAGTCCAGAATTCGGTTCGCTGTCTTAACCTCCACCCCCAGCTGAGTGCCAGGATAGGGTCTGGGTTCCCTGTGACCCTAAACGGAATAAAGTGGATATCAGAAAATAAAAGAGTTTTGCTTTTTCACTTATTAAGTGAAATGTGTGTGTCCTTGCATGAAAATGTACAGTATCCTTCATGTGCATCATGTCTGAGGTTTTTACAAGAAGAATAAATTACAATTTCTAGAGGCCTGTATGTAGTAAGTTGAGGACTGCTGCTATTACATTCATTGCTTGTTAATCTTTGATGGATTCTCTGTAGCATAATTCTCCTCACAGCCATGCACAATCTATCATGCTCATAAGAGCAGGAGTTCCTATAACTAAGGGCTTATATTTTAATGGGGTGGCTAAGTTTGGGGTAACCACCATGAGTGTTCTTCCACTTGTATCCATTTCCAGCTGATAATGCTCTTGTGGACTTAATCTCCCAGAATTACAACTACCTGTGGATGCTGTCTGCCATCATAAGAGAGGAGCTGGATTGTCATGGCAGGAGCTGCCATGGGATACCAAAGAAATCCAAATTGGAATTGAGCTTTACTATCATTGTACTGTTACCCCATTTATATTTCTGTAATACAAAATGAGATGTACAAAAAGCAAAGTAGCCTGTGACATAGGAATGTCTTACGCATATGCTACCTCTCTAGCAGTACACTGACATTGCCTTTAGAGTCATTAGATGCCAGGGTCCCTCCATATTCATGTCCCCTCACTTGCAAAGCAGGGGAAACAGTCATGAGATGCTAAATCCATACATTCCTCAGCTATCTTTTGACAGACCTGCATTTCAAGCTGTAACATCCCTTCTCCTGGCCAGTAATCAAGGAACCTGAATCTTCATCCCTGACACTGTAGAGGGATGTTCACTTGGAATACAAATGGATGCACTCAATACTTCCAGATGCAGACTTCTCTGCATCAAGTATGATTTATCTTAAGAGCACACAGGGAACACAGTCAGCCAGGGGTCTGGATTTCTTTCTATCTGTCTCCCTCCAGATCCGCAGTAAGACTCTCCACTGGTACAGCTATAGGGTTGAGACCTCAGCTGAGTGTCCAAGCCAAGTCCTCTAGCACCCTGTCTGTGAAACCAATACTTTGTGTCCCTGCTCCAAGTAGCTGACACATGCACACTGTAAGGTTTGATTTTCACACACACACACACACACGCACACGCACACACACACACACACACACACACACACACACACACACACACACACATAGGTTCATAGGTTCATAGGTTGGTACTAGGCTATCAGCCATAGGGCCTATACAAGCCTGGCCATAACAATTCCCTGGCTATTTCTTCCCACACTATTTACTTCCCTGGACTCCTATCTAGCAGGGAGACTGACGTGATCCCTGGGGTGAATTTCCTTTCTCCCATCCAATTGTCACGGTTCCTTTTGAAGAGGGCCAAAGAGGCACTCTGCTTGACATGTATGGGCACTCTATTCCAGAGTCTGTGGAGTCTCTGGGTCAGGAACCTATCCCTCCAGCATGTTTTGTTTATTGTGATGACAAGGTTTAGATCCCTGGAGCGTGTGGCTTTGAGGGATTGGGATTTCTGAGTTTGACATGGCCTTGTATTTTAAGCAGAGATCACCTCTGAGTAAACGATATGCGACAGAATATAGCTGGAGTTTTTTAAGATGGTCAGTATAGAACATCTGCTTTAGGCCTGTGATTCTTTTAGTGAGGTATTTCTGTGCCTTTCCAATTGTTGCAGATGTCTTGAGAGGTACATACCAAATGGGGCGTTGTATTCTATAATGGGTCTAATGAGGGATGAGTACAGTGGGACAATGACCTCCTTTTTTCTGGATGAAAAGCCCTTAGTGATGAGGTGTGCCACATAGAAGGATTTCCTGACTGCTGTGGCGATGTGGTTATTGAAGTTGAGACCACTGTCCACCTGTGTCCCTAAGTCTCTTATCACACTTTCAGTGTTTAGTGTACTGCCACCTATGTGGTAATTCACAGATACATGTTTTTTCCCAAAGGGGATAACTATACATTTCTTGACACTGAGCTTGAGCCCATGGCTCTGGCACCAAACATCTGTTTCTGTAAGGCCCTTTTGTAGAGTATCGACATCATTTGGGGATTCAATAATGGCTCCCAGTTTGGTCTTCTGATTTTTGGTTACCATGCAACCCCTTATTGCTAGAAACTGCCAGGATTTAGCACCTATATGTCAATAATACACACATAAGAGCATTGCTCAGATCTGATGCAGCTTCTGGAAGTCATAAAACAATTACAGATTTCTACTCCTCCTACAAAGACTAACAAACCATGCTTTTTACAGATATTGTGTCTCTGGCATCATTCAAAACTGTGAGATAACATCTTTATCACCTAGGTCCAGTAATTTAATTTTCTTACTATTTCTCAAAGTCAGGTGGATTGAGATTAACCTCTTTTCTTCTCTTCTTGGCTATATAAGTGCATCTCTCACAGGTTGTAGTGTTGGGTGGTAGGAGGAGAGGGTTGTCTGTGTACATGAGGCAATTGCTACATTGTCCCAAGATGCCCAAATTCATCAGGTAGACAGTATCTGTCTGCCTGGGATGACATGATCGACAGACCACGATGCTTTGCCAGAGAAGGCCTGCACCTGTTGCCCTTGGGATTCCGGATACTGGCTAAGGCTCTTGCCACCCCTATAGTGTCTTTTTAGGCAAGGTTCAAATGACAAATTCACCACCATAACAGGTACAAGCAAGCAAAATCTGAGGGTAATGCTACTCAATGCTAGAAGTCTAAACCTCAAAATGCATTTGAGGCACTCCTAAAAATGGAGAACATCAACATCTGTGCAGCGACAGAGACCTGGTTCAAGGCTCCAAAGAGCACCCCTGCATTACCAGGCTACAATTCATACCACACCTTTCGGCCACCTAACCTGGAAACACTAAAGATGGAGGCGTGTCCATATTCATTAAGGATATCTACACCTCCGGGCTAGTTGTTCAGCATAATGCATCCAAGATTATCCAAGTGCAACTAACTCTGGGCAAGACCACAATCCAAATTGTAACTTGCTACAGATCCCCCACCATGCCCTAGGATTCCCATTCCTCATTTCTTGATTCACTGAAAAATATTAGAGTACAACCCAACACTCTAATAATGGTCGATTTCAACTACCCCACCATTAACTGTGAAAACTGCTCACGTACCAACTCTTTTGCTCAACGTTTTCTGGAATTCATAAATTCCAGTGCCTTGGATCAACTTATCCACACCCCCACCAGGGGCAGCAATAACCTAGACCTGGTCATTACCAACATGAGTGACCGGTGTTCCACACCAAAGGTCAATTCCTTGTTGGTCAGATCCAACCACAAGCTAATCACCCTAGACATCCACATCCCACCCCTACTCCCCATTAGGGAAACCACCATAAAAAATTTCTCCAAAGCCAACTTCATGCTTCTTAAGACAGAAGTGGCAAACTTCACGACACCCATGCAGATGGGCACTAGAGGTACGACTGCTGAATCCTACACAAATGCACTTTATAAGCCCTTACACAAGTGCATGGATCCTAACAGAATCAAGATGGTATCCTCCAAAAAAAAGGAAGCCAATCTGGTGGTCACCTGCCATGAACAAACTTTACAACAGAAGAAAGAAACTGTTGCAAAAAAAAGAGTAAAATCCCATGATTGCAGGAATTCCCTGGTCAGCTTCAGTAAGAAGCTGAGATCCCTCATAAAATCCTCCAAAGTTAGTTACGAAAACAAAATCATCACTGATTCTAAAGACAACCACAAAGCATTCTATAGCTATGTCAAGAATCTCAATTGCAACACTGAGATCTGCTATGAGTTACAGCACAATGGCACTAAATATACAGAACCAACCGATATTGCCAACATCCTGGCAGATAGGTTCAGTGCTAACTTTACCCCCCTCTCACCCCTTAAAGGGCCCATCTCTATACCGGAAGAATGCAAAGTTCCTGTAATCACGGCTGCACAAGTAAAAACCACACTCTCCAAAGCCAAGAACACAGCATCCATGGGACCTGACAACATCCCAGGCTGCATTCTACGTGAACTACAGAATGAACTGGCACCCCACCTAAGCACCATGTTCAATCATAGCCTTACCTCAGGCTTTGTGCCCACTGAATGGTGCACAATGATGGTTATCACACTCCACAAAGGGGGAGCCACCACAGACCCCAGGAACTACCACCCCATTAGCCTAACGAGCCTGGTCTGCAAGGCCATGGAAAGTATCATCATGGAACTTATAAAAAATGACATTGGTAATCTCCAAACTCTGGACCCCACCCAGTTCGGGTTTGTAAAAGGAAGATCATGTCTCCTAAACCTGATAGACTTCTTTGAAGCAGTCATCAAAGCTGTAGATGAGGTTAAGGTGGTTCACACAGCCTATCTAGATCTCGCCAAGGCTTTTGACACCACCCCCCACTCTGGAATTATAGATAAACTCACTAAACTAGGTATAAATCCCTATGTCACTAGATGGATTGCCAACTGTCGCACTGACAGAACCCACACTGTGAAAGTAGCAGACTCCAAATCCGACTTCAGACCAGTGACAAGTGGAGTACCACAGGGTTCAGTCCTTGGTCTTCTCATGTTTGGTATCTACTTTTCGGAGTTCAGGCTAACACAGAAGGTGTTTGGCTAACGACGTTCACAGATGACTGCAAACTAGGAGCCATAATCGAAACTCCTAATGATGTGGACATCCTACAAAAGGGCCTCATGGAGACAGATGCCTGGTGTCAAACCCATGGCCTCAAGCTCAGTGCCAAAAAGTGCATTGTCATCCCCTTTGGTAAAACCTCTGTACCACATAGGTGGTAGTCTACTTAACACCGAAAGAGGATAAAAGACCTTGGGACACAGGTAAACAGTAGTCTCTCCTTTGATAATCACATTGCCACAGTAGTCAGGAAATCTTTCTATGTGGCACACCTCATCACAAAAGGTTTCTCATCCAGGAAAAAAGAGGACATTGTTCCCTCTACTCATCATTCATTAGACCCATTATAGAGAACAACGTCCCTTTTGGTATGTACCTCACAAGGCATCTACAACAACTGGAAAGGCCTCACACAGATGCCCTACGCAGACAGTCTCAAAAAACTTCAGCTTTACTCCATCGCATATCACCTACTCAGAGGTGATCTCTGCCTAACATACAAAGCCATGTCAAACCCAGAGCTGTTGGACATGCTCCACTTAAAGAAATCCCAATCTCTCTGAGCTACATGCTCTAGGGACCTAAACCTTGTCACCACAATAAACAGAACATGCTGGAGGGATAGATTCCTGTCCCAGAGACTTCCCATACTCTGGAGCAAACTACCTATCTATATCAAACAAAGCTCCTCGTTAGTACTCTTCAAGAAAAATCTTGATGATTGGATGGGAAATAAGAAATTCTCCCCAGGGATCATCTCTGTGGCTCTGCTCAACAGGGGCACAGGAAAATCATTTTCTTGGGTGGCGAATGCCAGGGTACCTTTTTTGGCTAGGCTTATATAGGCCCTAGGGCCAATAGCCTAGTACCTATCTATGAACTTATCTAGTATCTTCTGTTACAATATATACATTTAAACAGTTACAACAATGCATGTACATTTCTTTTCTGTCCAGCAGGGCACACTGTTGATACATTTTTAACACAAGCTTCTGTACAAATCAGTTTGATATACAGATTACATATAATTCTTTACAAAATTCCAGCTAGATGTGCTGGCATTTGTTACACATCCACTGCCCTACTTCTCCTGGCATAGCTGGCAGTAGCTCCTATTGTCACACAAGCCTATTCCCAAATGTGACACACAAGCCACATCCATGGTATAGACAGATAGAGATCTCACTAAACCCCAGTGGATCAGACTTTGATTATCAGCCTAGTCAGTAGAGGAACCAGAAATGGAAGTAAATGGCCATTCTGGCTCACCCACCCGGGGGGGGGGGGGTTCTGTAAAGTTCTATTGCAAGACTTTAACTTGCTGCTACATACCAAGGAGTGTGCATGCACTCTGAACAGAAAGTGTGGTTACTCATGCAGTTATACAGAGTCTAGCATAAAGAGCACTGCACCATAATTTCAGGGCAACTGGCAAAGTGTTAAGAACATACAAAAATCTCCTAAGCCTGCTGAGTGGCTGTCATGGTTCCTGGCTATATCCTCTGTCTTCCAGTGTCCTAGGATGCCAGAGGTCATGAAAAGCAAAAGGGATAAACAGGGGATAGGGTTGGTGGACATGAAGGTAAAAAAGAATGAATAAAAACATGTAGCTGTAGCATCACAGAAAAGTGCCTTCACTCATCAAGAGGTGTTTACAGATAATCACTTAAACTCTGCACCACAGGTATCACAGATCCCCATCCTACCTACCTGCACCACAGGTATCACAGATAATCACCTTACCTGTGTACCATTAAGCTCACAGGAACATACCTTATCTTTTGGCAGTGAGATCACAGGAAAGTGCGTTATCTTGCAACAAGTGGGCTCATAGATAAGTGCCTTACCTCTACAGCAGTGGGATTACAGACATGCATCGGTGAGATGAGATCACTGGTGAGTATCTCACTGGAATTACAGTCAGGACATTATCTCTGCACCACCAGGGTGATTGACAGCAGTTACTGCTCAGGCTTTGCTATCAGCTCCCCTGAATGAGCTATGCCAACCCAATTTCATTATATTTGTTTGACAACAGAGAGGGAGACAACAAGCGTATTGCGTCTGCCCTTTTAAGTGCCTTAATACACATCAAGAATAGGGTGAATAGGGTGAGGAAAATCAAAAATAGTCAAAGAGCAATCTTACTTGGTACCTCTCCCAATGAAACCTTGTCCTTTATTTAGTGCCTTAAATATAAATGTTTTTTCAGCTCCTCCCACAGTTCCGATGCAGTTAATATTAATGTCTAAAATTGTTTTACCACAGCAACTATTTACAAGACAGAGCATTATAAAAGGTATAGAGCCTTAATCTGTTTTATAGTGTATACAACACCCTGTTTAAAAATGAAAGTGTGGTGACAGACTTTGGAACATGGGTAGATTATTCCCTTGCCTTTGACCATCACATTGCAACAGTTATTACAAAATCTTTTAACCTGGTGCAGCTGATTGCAAAATGTACTTCATCTAAATCAAAGGAAGTTCTTACTCCTCTAAAGTCCACATTGATTAGATCTATTATTGATAACCAATGTCTCTTTTAGGATATATATCAAGCAACTGGAAAGACCCTCAGAGGTTCCTAACTAAAAAAAATGATGGACTTAAAAGAGAAAAACTACCAGGGGAGGCCGGAAGTACTGTCCCTTTAGTCAGTGTCCTACAGACTCCTTATGGGTGATTCCTGCATTGCATTTTTGGCCATTGGGGTTCCAGTAGTCCAAAATCTCTTATATCTCCACCAATAAAACAGTCCCACTACCACTAGAACCAGGGATCTAAACCTGCTTCAGCAAATAATCAAAACACTGTAGAGCTAGATTTGACACATTACACACATACCCTTTCTCAGGAACTAAATTTCACTCCAAATTAAGCAATACAAGACAACTAGGTAGGTATCCACAAATTCACCCAGTATATCTGGTGTTTTTCTCCTTGAAAAAGAAGGTAAAGTCTAAAGGCAGGTACTGACCGCAGGGCCTAATTGCCTTGTATTTTCTGTGATTCTGTTATTCTATGACAGGCTGAATGAAAATTAGTCATGTACCAATTTGCTGAAACTTTTATTCACCAAAAGCTCTTCCACAAAGAGATATACCAAGATGCGCTATAACTTCATAGCTATGCTTAGTGGGGAAATGAGAGGTCTAAGTAACCAAAGGCACTTCACACTAGCAGTGGAACGACTGTGTATTGGAGTATACTTGCTTGGTTTGGGTAAAGCTTGTACACTCATTACTATCTTTTTCGGAAATGTGAAGTCTCCTTTTGGACCCCTATCATTTAATCGAGTTTTAAGAAATTCAAAATTCATATCAGCAAGACGATATGAAAACTTGAAGCTTTTGAATGGAAGTCACGATATAGTGAGGCTCGGAAAGTTTTACATTTTCCTCAATGTAGTGCAATATCGAGTTGTTATATACAATTTGCAGGGGGTGTGGGGCGTAAAAACATAAAAAAGATAGATTTTTTGTGGGGTTTTCTAATGTTCAAGTTCTCGGAAACTTGATCATGTCATCTCGCCAATATGAATTTCGAGTTTCAGAAAACACAATCAACTGACATAAATCCCTCCTTTCACATGTGGAGGTGGTTAAGTTTTACTTTCTACCCTACTTAGCCAGCTTTTAGTAACCAATTATCTCTAAAGATCATTTATTTAAAGTGCTGTCTAGGGCCAAAAATACTTACTCCATAGGACATGACAATACACCTGGTTGTTTAATTAATAGTGTTAAACATGCCCTTGTAGACACTGGTGGCCTTAGAACCAACCATGGTAATTACATGCCTTATCAGCCTTATAAACCTCATCTGCAAAACCATGAAATGTATTAAAACTGACCTCATAAATTGTGATATCAGGAATCTTGTTAGACTTTACAACCAAAAGCTTGGTTTTGTGAATCCTTTTTTGGATCCTATTTCATTTGATACATTTCTTTGAAAGGATCTTGGAGGCTTTAGACGGTGGCCATACAGTGTGCATGGTTTATCTTGATCTGGCTAAGGCCTTTGACACTATTCCCCATGCTGACATAATACAGAAGGTAAACAATTTAAAACTCGACCCACATGTGATACAATGGATAACAAACTGACTGAATGACAGAACCAACACAGTGCAAGTTGTATGTGCCTCGTGAAAAAGTAAGAAAGTGACCAATGGTGTCCATTAGGACTCATGCTATGACCTCTCCTTTTTGGTATTTACTTCTCAGATATCTAAGCAGATAGCCAAGACCTCTGACTAACAAAGTCTGCAGACAATTCCAAACTGAGAGTTGTTGTTAAGTCATTGTATGACACTCAAACCCCTAAATCTTCCAGAACGAACTCTCCCTAGTCTTGTACCAAAAACAGGCTCAGACTAAATGCTAAAAAGTGTAATATCAACACTTTTGGTAGACAATCTCCTCCACTTATCATGCTGTCTAGACAATGCACCCTTACAAAAATAAAAACATAGTTGGAGATCTAGGTGCATGAGTTGGCAGTTCCCTCTCTTTTGACCATCATGTAACAACAGTAGTCAGGAAATCTTTTTATTTAGCCCAGCTAATTGCCAAAAGAATATCATCAAGGTGTAAAGAGGTAATCACTACCTTATACTCAGCATTGATTAGGCCAATTATCACCCCCTTTGGGATGTATCTCTCTAAAATATCAAACAATGGATGCATGGCTAGGCTTAAAAAGGATGTTGTGATTGTTAGCCTAGTAAACACCTATGAGCCTATGAAACCCCAAATGTTCTTAACCAAAAAAAAAAAAAAAAAAAAAATCAGAGGCCTAATGTACCAAGAGTCTGGAAACACTATCCCTTCATTCAGTCTTATAGACTTTGGAGGAGTGATATCTGTCTCATTTACAGCATCATTAGAGACCGCCTGTTTCTGTGCAAGTCCAGTATCTCCATCAATACTGGAACCAGCGACCTAAATCTTCACTAACACAGTGGAGAGACAGATATATAACCCAGCACCTTTCAAACCTCTCAAATAATATTCCCTTGCATGTTAAGCAGTGCAACTCACTTCCTTTAAACATAAACTAGAGAATGGATAAGTGTCCACAAATTTATTCCAGGACCAACCAGTATGGCCCTCCTTGAGAATGGAGGTGCTGCCTGTGGGTGGGGACTGGCAAGGTACGAATGGTCATGAGACTCACTGGTCTTGGAATATCTATGAATATCTGTAAGGATTCCATTAGGTAGATTGGATGAATTAGTTTTCAGCTAGTTTTCTTTTGGTCATCTTGATGGATCTCTGTCCCTCTTGCCCACCTTCATTGAAACAATATAAATCATGCAATAAAGCAAATGTTTTCTAGCAATGTTTGATATCTGTAACTCTACAACATCAAGCACAGTAATTCTTATGGTCTTCAACTGTAGCCATAGCTGATCTACACTGACACAAGCAAACATACAAAAAAATGTAGATGAAAACCTCAACACATATTGTAACAACCTGAATGTACTGGCTGTATATTACAGCTCACAGAGTCACTACTAAAGTCTCTGCTAGTAACTGCTAGCTTAGTGTTTGTTATAGTCATGAAAGATGGCTTGTGGATCAGTTATACAAATGGTAAATTTGTATATGGTTGAGTATTCACACTTTGGTAGTGGAGTTTACTTCAAGAATGTTCATTTCTTTATATCCCATGCATCTTTTGGCTTATCTTACAGTGTCTCTATAGTATACTAATAGCTGGCAATGGCAGCTACCCTAAATTTTGGGAGTTATACTCTCTGAAATTGCTGGCATTTGTACCTGCCGTAAACACTATAGACTAATTTCCTGTACTAACAGTTGACACTGCCATCTGGTTTAAATAATAATTTTAATGATATGGGTTCAGTTTCTTTACTAATAGGTTACATTGTCACCTGTCTTAAATATTAATGGGTTCAAATCTTTTGAAGTCTGATGTTGAACCACAACAGTTATTTTTTGTTCAGTTTTAATTCATGTCTCACAGTTTTATAACTGGATGGAAAATCATACTGCTTTAAATTCATAGCCAATCCTCAGGTACAGAGAAGAACTGTTTAAAGTAGTGGGTGTCTCCATTTGTGGTTAGAAATGTGAGGTGCAAGACTTTCTTCATTGTGCCCTGTTAAATATTGCACAGTTCCTAAGCTTGCTACATTTCCTGGTTTCCTAAGGAGTCCCCAGAGTGTACACTTGGATCCCTGATCCACTCATTTAAGCAGCCTGCATTGCTGCGTAGCTAAATCACTTGCTGATTCACACAGTGTGTTTGCAGGAATCAAACTTATTTCTGTTGATTATAGCTCAGAGTAACTCCTCATTCTAAGTGCTAGTTATATTGGCATTGTATCCATGTACTTGTGCAGTGGAAATTTTTTTTTTTTTTTTTTGGCCAAAACAATTATGTAGAATGGATCTAAATACATCCTTTTCTACTAGGGTGCATGTGGTTGGGCTTAGATATATCCAGATAAAGTACTAAGTGCGTAAATGCAAATGCTTTGAATGGGACATATTTTTCTCCGATACATATTTTTTTTTTGTAAATGATTGTACTTTTCTTATCTTTCATTTTATGTAAAAATTAATTCCCAGCATAGAATAGTAAATGGTCATGTGTTCTATAATGTAAATGTTTTATTTAGATTCAAATTAAGCAACAGTCTTTAAGCAGACTTTGGAGATTATAATATATATATTGTTTTTCATAGTTTCCTTGGTAGTTACTAGACATGTGGTCCAGGAGGCCTTTGAGGAGCTTAGCCCAATTTCCCAATTCCCACAGAACATTGTCTGGTTAAGTGATTTGCTCAGAATCCCACAGTAAGCAAATGGAAGATGAGGTAATTAAATTCTTGTTAATACTTTATAGCTTTAATCATTTCCTCAGGTTGTTTAACAAACAGCATTCAGATTTGTAAACTTAAAAAAAGAAAAATATGATGCAAAAATACAGTCTCTCCATATTTTGATCAGCTGCATGCAATCCTTTGTGATCTGATTATAAGTATTTTGCCATAAGAGAAAGTGCTTTTTTTCCAAATATTTTATTGATTTTCAAAAAGACAAAACATAATTTCTACTAGAATACAAATGAAACAAAGACAAACTATATACAATATGTACATATGGCCTATATGGAAAAAAACGAGAATAACTTAGAGTTAGAGAGAGGTAGTTACACATAAAAAAATCAGTAGAATTTCTCCAAGTACTAAGAAGATGTGGAGATCTTTAAAGTCTCAATGAGAGAAAAAACTTTCTTCCAAGGATTGTTGATCCATTTATTAGGGAAGATTCTTGTTTCTTTTACCTTTGTTTCCATATGTATTGTTTCTTCTAGTAGAGTCATAAATTCTTGAAAGTTGGGTTCAGATGAAGTTTTCCATTTTCTTAGAAAATGTATTACAAGAGAAAGTGCTTTTGATGCAATATCATCACTGCTCTTTGCACAAGCAATGCATAAAACTGACCACCAGATGGCAACACACCATTATAATTTGTGATCATCAACTGGTTTGCGGTTCTTCAAAAGACAAAACTGGATTTAAAAAAAAATAGGTAAGGTTTAACTGTAAAAAATGTACACTGTAAAAGTAAATAACCATGAAGTATTAGGCAGATCTCACATTCTAAGTATTCTAGTTGCGGAGTCTGAACATAAACTTAATGTCTACTTTGTAACTATAGTAACAGTAACATTGCATCCACCATACCATGTAACTATAGTAACAAATATAATCAGAATAACTGATGTATTTTTTCCATAATAACCATTAGCTAACTTTCAGAAAAGTCAGTTGCTTCATTCTGAAACGTGCGTCATCAACCAAGCATATTTGTTTTGTCCCCAGATTGACGGTTGCAAAAGGAAATCAATTAGCCTACCTTATAGTCATCAAAAAGCATTAAACTAGTAATGGCGTTACCTACAGAAATAAATATACATGTTAGCATAAAGCATTTCTAGACAACAAAAAATTGAATGCCTGTAGTAGTAAACTCCTTCATTTTGCTTTCTAATTGTGCTTTATTCCAGCAGTCTGAAGTTGAGTTCCAACACAGGATTTAATTAAAGTGATCTGACCCCTTTTCCATATACAGTAAGACTAATACAACAGGAGATCCCCCCCCCCCCATAAATCCTTGCTAAGCTCATTAGTACAGTGAGTAAATCTCCCATGTTTCCAGACTTGAAGCAGTAGTGAGTCAAAGAGCGCCTCAAAGTTTCTTATTACGTAATATTGTTAGAGTGGTCAATGTGCCTTTCCACAAGGATATAGGTGCATAAATAATGAATGCTGATCCATTTCTAATGTATGTTTCTGCTCCTGTTTTCAGTGGAGCCATTGTATAGGATTTTTATGCATATTATTTAGAAACATCTTTTAACACCTGTTCAATGCCTTAATTCATGAATAGCATGAGGAAGCATAAGGAATCTTGTTAGATCTTTCTCCACCCTAATGTCAAAGCTGCATGTGTCAAGGCAGATAAGGACCATGGTTCTAAGATGCTGTCCCTGCATATATAATTGTTCATCTCCACTGTCCCCAGACCAGCATCTGAGCTATGGAGCTCAAAGTCTTCTTCCTACAAGAAGAAGAAGATGGTAATCCTAAGAGAAGATGGGCACATGACCATATAAGGGCTTTATCAAGACAAACATACTAAAACTCATTTACTCAATCTAGCACACTGTCCAAAAAGCCACTAAGCTAGGTAATTCTGACATCTTAGATTAATACTTAATTTAAAGGACAGCAAACATGACTTTTTATATAAGATCTAGTTGCCTGGATGACAGAATTTGGACAAAAGTATAAATAATCCAGAAAAGCACTGCTGTTGGCAAAATGTCCAGAATTTACTTGGGGTGGACAGGGGTTTTTCACCCAATCCCATGAGGAGAGTGTTCCCCCTGCACCCTACCTAGTGTAACAGTCCAGACTGAGATCACTCCGCCTTTTTTCTCTCTTTTTGATTTGTACATTTCTGAAGTTAGATATGTCTAAGAAATCTATTTTCTTATCATTTTTTTCAGCTTGACTATGGTAAACTCTGCTTTCTCTATGAGCTTCTATTCCCTCCCCATAACACATTTGTTCACCTCCAAACTGCTGACCACCATCTCTCTAAAACAGAGTTACAGATTTTGTACCCCTACAATGGTAATCAGCAAGGACAGAAGATGTGCCTTTAAAGGTCAGTATGCTATCTTACAGTACTGTCTAAGGAGAATTTTTGTATGCCCCAACCACTCCATTTAGTCCTTTGCACTTCAGAACTGCAGTAATTCTATTAGGTTATAAGCACATCCTAATATACACTTGTACAGCCTGGACATTTGTTTGAAGTCCCTTTTGTAAAAGTTTTCTCTCAGAACTGGACTCTAACCATTGCTAGAGGTAAGATTACAGTGTCCAATATAGGAGGGAGCCAGAACTCTAGCTACTCAATTTTCCCCACCATCCACACCAAGCTATTTGTCCTGCATCTCAGCCAGTAGTCGAACCTGAGTTACTAATGTCACAGCAGATGCACTGCATCTGTTATCAAGAAGGCACCATATCAGAGCATTTCAGCATGTTTTGGTAACAGAACCAGACACTGCCATGCCCAGATGTAAGTTCATTCTCACTGTGAGATTAGAACCTATACTCTGGTCCAAATATCACTGTGGCATCAACTAAGATCACAGATACCATGTCTTGCATGCACTGACACCTGTGGAACAGTTAGGATAGCTGGTGTTTAAAAAATATGAAGTTAAACACTTTCTGCTTGGCAACACACATAACATTTTAAATTATGTTGTTTCCTTTGCATTTTTTTGTGTAACAGCCTAACTCTATTTGTTCATGTTTTACATTTGTCTACAGCAAAGACAGTAAATAAATATTGCCCCGTATTTATTACTTTTTAGCTTTACTGAAAGAAGGTAAGTCCTCCCAGCTCTAAGAACTTTAGACCTTTGATATCTGTCATTTATCAAGAATAGATAAGGAGTTAACATTATCTAGAACAGTGTTTGTGTACTATTAAAGCAACATGGAACTTTGAATACACTTGTCAGTCACCTTTTCATTATTAACAGTTCTTCTTACACAGTGAGTGAGTCTTTTGTATCCATCACTTCAGCTTCCTTTCTGGAGGTACATAATTGTAATATCATGCTCAAAAAGAAACAGGGTAGCATTAAGGGGCAAGTTCTCAGGAGAAAAGGTAACAAGTTGTATTCTACAGGTATGGTCTATAAAAACCTGTTTTATCATGTTCATGTCTGACCTCACCCAGGGCATGAAAACAAGATGAGTCTCGGCAGATGATGCCAAGGTTGCAAAGTAGGGATTACAGTCATAGAGAAGTGTGTTTTGGCAAGGTACATTAAGAAAGAACAATCATGACCTGAGAAGTATCAGTTCCACTTCATTCATTCATTCATTTTTAATGCTCGCTTCTTCCACTTCAGGGTCTCAATGAGCCAGATCCTATCTCACCGAGTAATAAATACAACTCAATAAAACAATCCTGGTTGGGACCCCAGCCCATGCACACTCAAAACACATACATAAACACATACCTAAGTACACAACAGTATGAGCATTGCAAATTCACCTATATGTATGTTGTTGAGATGTGAAAAAAAAAAGATCCTCTAGCACACGCTAATGGAGACACAAAGAGAATATGCAACCTTTGCTTAAAATGCACCCCAAGTGGAAACCAAAAGCGAATTAAGCTCTGGAAGGCAGCACTCCTAATTATTTTGCCTATGTGACACCTAGCTCCAGTGTAATCCTCCCAAATGGGGGGAGCTGTGTGATTTCATGAAGACCATTCATGGACTCCCATATGAGCAGTGTTAATTGTACAAGTCACTGATTTTCTGAAGCCATGACATCCCTTTCCTTGAGTTACAGTGACCTTTAAGGTGATTACATTTACATGACGATACAGAAGCATGGTGTGGGCCTGATATATAGATGTCTGCAAGCAGGTAGTTTATTCAGTTAGGTAATCTAGTGCAGTACTGACATAAACTGGGACAAGAAAGGAGCTTTTGTTTGGGGAGGGTCAGTGCACCTAATTAAAAAAAAAAAAAAAAAAATCATATTGTCGATTTATCCACCATCTGTGTCTCTTATTGCAGTCCATAATTTTCCCTGCATGAATCCAGATCTCATGCCTAATTAGTTTCTGAGGTAGATGACATGAGGCTCCATTGTATATCATATGTTGTTCCCCATTCTACTCAGTTCTAACCATATATAGGTACAGCTAGTCCCTGATTTGCACTGGAACAAATAAAGAAAGACTGCATAGTACCTCATATAAATCATGTCCTTACTTTTTTATTATCTAGTTTTAGTCATTTTCCTTTTCTCATTGTTTCTTTTGACCCCTTTCTCAGTAGAAAGGACAGAAGTGATTTAACAAAATCAGTAAACAAATAAGTGATAGATAAATGTACCCCATAGACATTGGCATGCATTAATATCTGACTATAACATGAAGGAATTCACACACTGTGCTAACTTAAACAAGCAATGAAATCAAGAAAATTTAAGGCATTCAGTTCATTCCTTAAAGAAAATGCTTTATGTCCATCTAGAAAAAAAAATCAAAGAAGAAACACTTTATTAAACATTAGGAGCCTGCTAAAGTGTTGAACATCTAGATCTTGCTAAACTGGGGGAAAAAGTATTGATACAAAAAAGAGCTAAGCCATTAAAGAAGGAATCCTCACTGTCAGACTCTGAACATACAAATCATTTATGTAAGCTCTTCTGAGAATGATACAATTTGTCTGACTACTAAAACAGGGCTATGGAGACTGCTTTAAAAGTACCAGCCTCCTGCGGTACTAGTGTTTTTGAGATACACAGTAAAACAGGATATTTATTAGTACCTGTGTCGGTACAAAATTTAGACCAACCAAAATTAATTTTAGAAATTAAAGTTGATATTTTCCATCTTAGATCACAGCTTGCCCTAAAGGTTCATGGTATTGTTTTATGCTGTTTTCTGCCTCTAATATTTACTCCAGTTACCCCCCCCCCCCATTCACTCTGCTGACCCGTTTGTTCCCTTTTGGGTGAAAGTCCTTGAGCCCATACATTCATTCCCATTACAGTGAGAATCAACCACTGGGAGTGGGGCTGTTATATATGATGGAGAGGGGTATTTGTGTGTCTGTGCATGATTAGTAAGCTATTAAAGGAGTTCTAAGGACATGGCACCAGATGGTCAAACATTTACTTACACAAGTAATATAAAACTACTAATGACCCTGTCTCTTTAATAAGAAGAAGTTTTGGGTAGGTTTTTGTGTATAATAATGAAAGGTAAGTTTTTCCTGGTCTCCAGCACAGAAATAATTACTCATAGTATACTGCCAGTAATGTACCCCATATCCCCCCACCCAGAAAAAAGCGAGCAGGCTTCCTCCCCTACATGAACTCCAAGATCACCTGGGTAATAATTGGGCTTTTATCCTCAGAGAAGATATTTAGATATGCTTAAAATTTCAGAATCTGTGGTCAGGACTCTCATATGTATACCCAGAGTCTGTTGCCAGGATTCTTCCAGTGTGTACCCAAAAGCCTGTGGCACAGTTCTTCCTGTGCATTCCCAGAGTCTGTAGGCACAATTCTTCCTGTGTATACCCAGAGTATATGGGCACAGTTCTCCCTGTGTGCAACCAGAGTATGTAGGTATGGTTCTCCATGTGTATACCCAGTGTCTGTGGCAAATTTCATGTGCATACTCAGAGTTTGTGGCACAGTTCTGTCTGAGTATACCTAGAATATGTGGGCGTACTTCTGCTTGTGTATGGCCAGAGCATTTTAGCACAGTTCTTCCTATGTATACAAAGAATATGAGAGCACAATTCTCCCTGTGTATACCAGAAATATGAGGGTGCAATTCTCCCTGTGTATACCAAGAGTCTGTGGCACACTTCACCTGTGTATACCCACAGTCTGAGGCACAGTTTTCCTTATGTATACCCAGAGTGTGTGGCACAGCTCTCCCTGTGTATATCCAGTTTGTGGGCATGGTTCATGTGCATAACCAGAGCCCATGGCACAGTTCCTCCTGTGCATTCCCAGAGTTTGTAGGCACAGTCCTTTCTTGTGTATACCCATAATATATGGGCACAGTTTTCCCTGGGTATACCAAAAGTCTGTGGCAAAGTCTGTGGCACAGTTCTCCTTGTGTATACCCAGAGTATGTGAGCACAGTTCTCCCCATGTGTATACAAACTGTGTGGCACAATTCTCTTCATGTATACCCAGAGTATGTGGCACAGTTTTTTCTCTGTATACCCAGAGTGTGACACAATTGTTCCTGTGCATATACAAAGTATGTGGGCACAGTTCTTCCGGTGTATATCAAGTGTTCATGGGTGCAGTTTGTTCATACCCAGAGACTATGGAGTGGACAATTCTTACTTTGTATACCCAGAGCCTGTGGCACAGTTCTCCTTGTGTATACCCTGAATCAGTGGGCACAGCTCTCCCACTGAGTACTCAGAGTCTGTGGATACAATTCTTGTAATGTATAACCAGAATCTGCTGGTGCATTTTATGTGTATGCCCAGAATCTGTGGGTGAGTTCTTCATGTATATTCCCAGGATATGCAGGCTCAATTCTTCCTATGTATACTCAGAATCTGTGAGCATAGTTCTCCCTGTGTATACCCATAGTCTGTGGGCACAGTTCTTCCTGTGTATACCCATAGTCTGTGGGCACAGTTCTTCCCGTGTATACCCATAGTCTGTGGGAACAGTTTTTTCCTGTTTATACCCAGTCTGTAGATGCAGTTCTTACTGTGTATACCCATAGTCTGTGGGCACAGTTCTTCCTGTGTATACCCAGAGTCTGTGGATGCAGTTCTTCATGAGTATACCCAGAATATGTAAGCTCAGTTCTTCCTATGTATATCCAGAATTTGTGGGTGTAGTTTTCTCTGTATATACCCAGAATCTGTGGGCATAGTTCTCCCTGTGTATTCCCATAGTCTGTGGGCAAAGTTCTTCCTCTGTATACAAACAAAAAAATGTGCACAAACTATATAACTAAAACCAATTAAATAATGGTGATGATATAGAACGGCTTCTTTATTTACTGTTAAGCACTTTTCATTTGTCTCAAATAGCAAACTTCATCAGACAGCAAACAACAACTAAAACCTTCCTTCTTATATATTTAAAATGGCATAATTTCCTTTTCAAACAGGAAGTGACATATTCAGTGCTTTTTAAAAAAAAATATGACCCATATAAAAACTTGTTGCCAAAATACTGTTACAATATCCAATCATCTAAGCCAACATGTTCCATGAATAATTATATATATGAAATTAAAGATCATCTGTCTAAGTTTTGTGTAATACAGCAGTGGACCTTGGACTATTCAGCTGGAAAAGGCTGAATTGTTTTGGCAACTGCAACTACATTCATGTGTATGGCCAGGATTAAATGATTACTGCACTATTAATAGTATACTTAAGTTAAAGGCATTGGTTAGGTAGTAAGTAAAAAAGTAAAAAAAAGTAGGAAAGTGAATAAGTAAGGAATTATTAATAATAATAAATAATAATAAAAAATAAAATATTATTCATAATATTTGTAGTTTAGGCATTGGTTAGCGTGTTTATATTCATATTGTGTCTTTTCAAGAGTATATAGCAAGCACTATTTTATTTATTATTGGATCTTATAGAAAATGCATTGCTAGTATGATGGATGTAGTAAGTTTTTCATTTAATCGATGAATATTTGTGTGTGTGTGTGTGTGTGTGTGTGTGTGTGTATATATATATATATATATATATATATATATATATATATATATATATATATATATATATATATATATATATATATATATATATATATATATATATATATATATATATATATATATATATATATATATATATATATACATATTTATATACATATTTATATATAAAAATTATTCATTGTCTGCAATATAATTATTCATGGAGCATGTTGGCTTAGATGATTGGATATTGTATCAGTATTTTAGCAAGAAGTTTTTATATGGGTCATATGTTTAAAAAAGGACTGAATATGTCACTTCCTGTTTGAAAAGGAAATGACACCATTTTAAGTATGTAAGAAGGAAGGTTTTAGTTGTTTCTTGTCTGATGAAGTTTGTTATTTGATACAAATGAAAAGCACTTAACAGTAAATAAAGAAGCCGTTCTATATCCATCACCGTTATTTATTTGGTTTTAGTTATATAGTTTGTGCACATTTTTTGGTTCGTATACACAGGAAGAACTTTGCCCACAGACTATGAGTATACACAGGGAGAACTATGTCCACAGATTCACATGCATTCTACCAAGGATTATGCCACAATATGAATTGAAGATGATTGACTTTAATAATTGGCTTAGTTTTTTGTGTCATTTTAAGAGAATACAATGTTTGTCAATGTAGGAGGACATGGTTAACAAACCATGTTGCTTGTTAAGGATGGTCTGCACCTGTCCCCTCTAGGCTTTTGAATATTGGCTAAAACAGTGTCCTCCCCCATAGAGCCTCTGATGATATCAGATATCGCCATCTATGCCAGGAGAAGTAGGGCAGTGGATGTGTAACATATGCCATCACAGTTAGATGGAATTTAGTAAAGAATTATATGTTCTTTGAATATCAACTGGTTTGTACAGATGTTTGTGTTGAAAATGGATTTGTAAAGTTGCTTGTGTTAAAAATGTGCCAACAGTGGGTCCTGACTGTATTGTAACTGAGTTAAATATATATGTGTTTTAACAGAGAATACTGGAAGAAAAGAGGTTAAGCATGGCTCCAGCTAACTTTTGAAAATAGTAAGAAATCACATTAATGGGTCTAAGCCATAAAGATGTCATCTCACAGTTTTGAATGAAGCCAGATATGCAATGTCTGTAAGAAGTATGGTTTATTAACTCCTGTAGGAAAAGTGGAAGCATTTTATGGTTTTATGACTTCCAGAAGCTGAATCAGATCTTAGCAAGTTCTGTGTGTGTATATTATTGAAACCTATGTGCTAAATCCTGACAGCTTCTAAACAACGGGGGTTGCATGGGAACCAGAAGTCAGATGACCAGATGTATGTGATGTCATTCTGTAAATCATCACTAAAAATTATATTTTAATACTAGATGAGACCGAAGTCTCAGAGCACTCTGTTTTTGGAACTTGACTGCGAAGGATCTCTCACCTACTTCATCTTGCTTTGCTCTAGTAAGTGACCAGGGAATAATCATTCTTTAGATCAGTCAGGAAAGTATAGTGAGATTACTTAAGCATTGTTTTTTTTTTTGTGACTGTGTGAACCTGTCCACCTGTGTTATTTTTGATATTTCCTGTGACTGAAACTCTGGTGTTTATTGTAAATAGATATTTAGCATTTTCATGTTCTTTTATTATTTATTATTAAATAAATTTAAACTTTTCATTGTAGCCAGTCTTTCAGAGAATATTTAACCTTTGAAAGTACTTATATCTATTGGCGACACTGTGGCCATTCCTTGCTGTTTGATGAACATTACCATTTGTATTAATATTAATTTCACTCAGTATAATTGGGTATCCTTGCAAAAGATTTAGAGTACTTGGCTTTGAGGTGTCTGGTGGCAGTTTAACTACCTTATAGTCTAGGCAGAAGGGGACGTAAAAAGTAAATCTATGCCAGCCTTTCCCAGGTGTGTGTGTGTGTGTGTGAGTGTGTGTGTGTGTGTGTGTGTGTGTGTGTGTGTGTGTGTGTGTGTGTGTGTGTGTGTGTATGTGAAAATCAAATCTCAAAGTGTGTGTGTCAGCTACTTGGTGCAGGAACATGAAGCACTGGTTTCACAGAAAGGGTGCTGGAGGACTTGGCTTGGACACTTGGCTGAGGACTTAACTCTACAACTGTGCCAATGGGGAGCCTTACTGGGAACTTGGGGAGAGATAGAGAAAGATACTCAGACCCCGGGCTGAGAGTGTTCCCTGTGTGATCATAAGGGAAATTGTGCTTGGTGCAGAGAGCTTCATCTGGAAATACTGGGTGTTTCCATTTTTGTTCCAAGTGAACGTCCCTGTCCAGTCAGTGATGACGACTGAGGCTCCTTGATTACTGACCCAGAGTGGGGACGTCACAGAGCCATTTTTAGGCAATGACAAATTGACAAACCTTCCAGTATAGCAAAATCTACTCAAAGAAATTAAAGGTGTTACTGCTCAATGCCAAGAGTCTAAACAAAAAGCTCCACTCCACTCCATCCAAGCTCTCCTCACCTTGGAGAATGTTGATATCTGTGCAGTTATTGAGACATGGTTTAAAGCCACAGAGAATACTCCAGCAATGCAATGCTTTACTGCCTTTCACTAATTTAGACCAGCAACTGCACAGACAAGGACTAAAGGTGTAAGTGTCTTAATCTGCACCAATAACAAGCATACCTCTAGGTTGTTTAACAAGATTATGTACTGGAGTTCCTCCACATCCAGATTACCATAGACAAAGTCCCATACTACATCCCAGCAAGTTATAGGTCACCCTCTGTATCCCATGAAACCCACAGTTCATACTTAGACCTATTGGAGACACTTACCATTCACCCAAATACAATACTCATGAGAGAGTTTAATTATCCCTGTATAAACTGTGAATCCTACATGACCCTCGATTTGCAGGCACAGAGATTCCTAGACTTTGCAAACACAAACACCCTGGACAAATTAGTGCATTACTACTAGAGGTACAAACATAGTGGACCTTGTACTTACAAATATGGGAGAATGATGCACCCTTCCCAAGTGTCGTGTCCTCTCCAGGAACGTTGGACCACAAAGCACACTCCTTCGAAATTAGAATCAATTCTGTGATCTCAGCAGACCCTGTAACAGTTAGAATCTCCTCCAGGGTAAACTACTTTTTGTTAAGTGATAAGCTGTCAAAATGTCAAGCCTCTCCAAAGCCAGATAGCACAGTGGCTTATGTGGAATAATTCACAGAAGCTCTGTACTATCATGTCAATGATTGTGGAGAGGCTGCTGTGCCTACCAGAAGAAATCCCAAAACTAACTTAAAAAAACAAACCACCCTTGTGGAATCCAAAATTAAACAGTCTGTACAACAAAAGAAAAAAACAGCCATAGCTAAAATTAACACCAAAGAGGATAAAAACTCCCTCATCAAACTGAATAGACAACTAAGAGGATTAATTAAGCCCGACAAAGCAATATTTGAGGCAAAAATAGCATCCCAGGCCAGGGACAACCATAAAGACTTTTTTAGCTATGTCCAAAATCTCAAAGGCAGCACACAACAGTGTGCTGAACTTTTGGTAAATAGAGCCACATTCATGGAACTGGGAGATCCAACAAATCTCCTGGATGACAAATTCAACTCCATCTTATTGAAAAAACATCCCTAAAAGTTGACACAGTAGTCGGGGATTTGGAGAAATGTCCAGATATTAACCTGGCTTTTGATCAAAATGTGTCTAAAGTTGTAAGAAAATCATGCTATCTCACTCAATGTATAAATAAAGGCATGGCATCTAGGTCCAGGGAACTCAAAATACCACTGCACTCCATCATTATTAGACCCATCATTGAGTATAAAACCCCATTTGGTAAGTACCTGACTAGGCATGTGCAACAACTGGAATGTCCATAGAGGTTCCTCACAAAAAGAATACCGGGTGTAGGCACAATGTCCTATGCAGATTACCTCAAAGCCCTATCTCTATATTCTTTTTGCTACAAACTGTTGAAAGGTAATTTATGCCTGCCATACAAGGAATCCTTGGATCCTTCTCTGATGGACCTTTTGTATATCCACAAAAGTGAACAGCACCAAAACTACTAGATCTAAGGATGTAGAATTTGCTTGCCACTTAAATAGAGCATGGTGGAGGGAGAATTATGTATACCATTTCTCTGGAATAGGCTTCCCATTCATGTGAATCAAAGCCCTTCCCTAACCCTATTCAAGTACAACCTAGACCAGTGGATGGGAAATCAGAAATTTACCCCTGGTCTGACACCTATGTCTCTGATGGACAGAGGTAGCCTTTAAATTATTTACTAACGAATATAAAACATCTTAAAATAGCCTGTAAGGCACAATAACATGTGAGATACATTTGGATTACATGACTAGGCCTCTACAGGAAAACAGTTTTTAGTACTTAATAAATAAACACCTATCCAGGCATGTCTAAAGGTCAGCTCCCGGTGTTTTCTGTTGTCTACCTGATGAATCTGGGAATCTTGGGACAATGCAGCAATTGTCTCATGTACAGAGAATACCCTCTCCTCCTACCACCCAACACTACAACCTGTGAGAGATGCACATATATAGCCAAACTGGAAGCAAAGCTCTCTTCACCCATGACTAAACTAGACAGTCAAGAGGAGAAGGTAAACACTTGTACCACACCACACTCATCACATAGTCCCTCAAAACCTACATCACAAAACACACACATAGAAACACAAAACACACACCTACATTCACAGAGGCTCTCAATAAAAATCTGCCCAAGCAACAGGGACCTCCAAAGCAAAAACGATTTGGATTGCGGTCTTGCCCAGAGTTAGTTGCACTTGGATAATTTCGGATGCATTATGCTGAGCAACTAGCCTGGAGGTGTGGATATCCTTAATGAATATGGACACGCCTCCGCATTTAGTATTTCGGTCCAGGTTAGGTGGCCGAAAGGTGTGGTATGAATTATAGCCTGGTAATGCAGGGGTACTCTCTGGAGCCTTGAACCAGGTCTCTGTCACTGCACAGATGTCGATGTTCTCCATTTTAAGGAGTGCCTCGAGAGAGTGCATTTTGAGGTTTAGACTTCTAGCATTGAGTAGCAATACCCTCAGATTCTTCTTGCCTGTACCTGTTAGGGTGGTGAATTTGTCATTTGAACCTTGCCTAAAAAAGGCACTATAGGGGTGGCTAGAGCCTTAGCCAGTATCCAGAATCCCAGGGACGACGGGTGCAGGCCATCTCTGGCAAAGCATCGTGGCTTGTCGATCATGTCATCCCAGGCAGACAGATACTTCTACAGAGTTAATACTAAATCCCATCTTGGAACTTATGGGTACCCATGTAGTTATTTAGTTACTTCCAGATGGTATGGCTTGACTGAGAGGGAAGCTGGAGTTTATTCGACAGGCATGGGAATGCTTGTGTAATGTTGTCACACTTCACAGTAAGAGTTTAATTTTTATTGAGACCAGATGATTTCTTGTGATCAGGTCATCGGGGTTCTTTTAAAGATCTCTATGTTAGACATAGGTCTAAGAAGGGCAATGGGTTACAGAAAAGACGAAGGAAGAGAGAGAGAGTTGTTGTATTCACTGGCCATATGACAAACCTTGAAGTCTTTCAGTCCTGTTTTCCAGTCAAGTCAAATGGTATATGAGTAGGTTGCAGAACATGGTATGATATGATATTCTATAACCTGTCTGATAAGTGCTTTATTTACAGAAGAACAATTACCTCTAGAGGCTCAGGTGGGCAGTTCTTGCAGATGGCAGCAGCCCTCTGGGTATTACATCTAAAGCCACTCCAAAACCTTTTACTATTTTATCATCTTTTCATTGATGCCCATCAGTAGTTATCAGTGTGTGTGCATGTGTGTGTGTGTGTGTGTGGTGGGGGGGGGGGTCAAATGCCAGAATACTGATTTTTTTTTTAACCTTAACAGATAAGATAATTCTATAGCATCATTCATGTAGAATGCTAAGTTTGAAAGGAGATCATATTATTGGAGTTATGAGCAATGTTCCCATGTTTGTAGATATTTGCATAATTGTTAAACCAGACAGTGGAATCAGTTTGGATGTCTGAGCATAGCTGTCTTCTTTGCTCAAAAATCAAGGACAAAGTCAAAAATAATAGAAAAACGAAGGTCCAAAATCAGGGAAAAATGTATAAGTATTACTCTAATTCACTTAAAAAAATTAATAGGTCAAGAGATTTTTTTATCAGCATGCATTTTCTTAACATTAAGAAGTATGAAATTCTAATATCTGGCATTATTGACTAACTGTAATCTTCAGTGATTTAGTAGAAAATGAAGCATTTTATGAGAGGTGGAGCAAACATATGAGGCAAAATCAGGGACCTTCTGCAAAATTAGGGACAGTGAAATGTCAGAGAAAAATATGTAAAAAAGAAGTAGCCCCGGGACAGAACCTTGAAGAAGTAAAGATGTTAGGGTACAAATCCTGTTCTTGCTTTTCTGTGCATCCGTGCTATCATTTTTGGACCCAATTTATGATGGCTAATTTACCTTTCTATCCCTGAATTTATGTAAGATGCTATCATAGGGTATAGTACCAAACACTTTAATCAGCTCAAGGAAAATTTCCTGGGCAGAAATATCTTCATCCTGGGTGGTGGTTTTACTCTTAAAAATATATGAAGTTAAGCTTTACAAGTTCTGTCACTGACAAACTATATTAGGGTTAGGTCACAGAGAAGGGGGTTTCTTGTGTCTGTCTGAAAAAAGTTTCATGTTTCACTCCACCACATTGTACGATATGCTTATGAGGCTGGCTGGTCCCGAATTATTATGGTCTTAACAGCCTTCTTCCAGATGTCAGCAATGCAGGCAATTTTTACTGTTCTATTAAGAGTGTTAGTAAAGGCTGTACTATGCTATTTCTGATGGTACAGGCTTTCTAATAGCACATGGAATGGGTATTTCTGAGTTTACTAAAGGCATAGGTAATCATTTTGAATGTAGCTTACAGACAGAGCATGTTGCAAGGAGGAAGAATGAATGGGGGTCATCTTTGTGAACTGAAATTTTCATCAAATCTGTATACTATTGTGTTAGCTCTATCTGTTGGCTCTGCTATGGTGAAACAATTGTGTTCTAGCACACTACATTCTTGTTTCGTTCTCATGATTTTTTAAATGTGGTTATAGAAGATCATATTACTGCCACACATCTTAATAGTAAGTTTTGCCTCAAATAAAACTTCGCTCCTTTTGATTGTTTTAGTAAGTTATTTTTTTATTGCGCACACCTTAGTCACTATTTGTTGTCAGCCACTAAACTGTACAAACTAAACCTTCGTTTTGCTATCCAGAGTCTGTAGTTCCCATTCAGGTTTATAGTTTATGTGCTTAATTAATTAGAAATGTATAGTGTGTTTGGCTAACTAAAAATGTTGAATTTATAAATATGCATCAGCATCTGTTTGAAATAAATTGCGCAGAGACAAAGGTAACATTATACATTGAAAGTAGTTGCATTCAGCAGCCCTGTGCACTAAAACCTTACAGCTGATTTTTAGCTGCAACACAGCTGTCATGACACACCTAGGGGACTGTCAGCTCTCCAGCCCATAACTAATATAGACTGTAAATGTTTTACTTTATCCAAAACAAACATCTCTGTATCCCTATACTGCAAGCCAGCCTATAAGTCATATCATTTAGTATATGCATAAATGGAAGCATAAAGCGTTCATACATGTTGCTACAGATCACCAAGAAAAAAATGCTGCTACTAATTATAATATCATTTAGGTATTCCTGGTTACAAAACAATATTAATAGACACTTTGATATACTCTCTGGTTAACCTTTCTTAAAAACAATTCTGTGCAAATAGTAAGCAGAGGGACTCTTTTACATTAAAATATATTAAATTTTAATTGTTTAATTGTTAACAGGAAATGTTCTTGTCATAATAATTTTCTTAGGGTAGGCACCGTTGAGTGATACCAGACCTTCCAGGAACAATAAGGCTCTCTGCCTATAGTTCTTCACCAAAGAATGTCTTTGATATACATTTATTGCCACTTTGATCTAACTTTGGATAAAGCACTGGATGTGTGCAGACTGAGTGAAATTGCACTTAAAAGAATGATAAGAAAAGGCAAAAATGAGCAAAATAATAAAAAAATAGCTATAATAAAGTGAGAGTGAAGCAGAGAGTGAAACGGAACATAGGAAGAACCATAACATTTGCAAGATGGAAGCCAGAAAGCATTACACAGTCATGTTAAAACTGCTTCCACTAGGTACAATTATATGTATGAAAGAAATACCCTGTCCTTAAACAGATTTACAGGGAATGTGGTGATAGAAATTTTGTTTGCTAAATTTTGGCTATGGTGTGCAGGGTCCTGGGTTCAAGACTTGCAGAGGCTGTTTATTTTTCAAAGCACTTTGGCTGTGGTGTGCAGGGTCCTGGGTTCAAGACTTGCAGAGGCTGTTTATTTTTCTTAGTTGTAGTAGTCATTGCTTTTCTAGATATTTATAGCAATTTTATTGTATACTGCATACTTGTACTGTATTTCATAGCTATTGGCTCACTGCTGGTTTTCTTCTGTGATAAACATTTCTGTAGTGTTTACTGCCTAAAATACCTTCCCACCCTCTGTCCCTATTGGCATCTTGTCTTTATACCCGCTGGCCTTGCAGGTGCCCGCCCCTACTCTAAATTTGATCTTGGACACTCCACCCAGTCTAGTGTCATTAGCTCATTCTACCTAATACAGAGAGAACATCTGAGAAGAACAACCCACTTAGTTACTTTCCTTCTGTTCTTCCTTTCTCCCTTTCTTAAAAAAAATTGCCTGAATCTCCTTGTGTTCTGATTGTGCTTCTCAAACATTTTGGAAATATAGAGTATATTTTAGTGCATTTATTAAAACTGTATTTGCCTTAATATTGCTACAACTCAAGTGCTCTAGGTTGCATCTGAATTGTTTTAGTGTTGTTTTAGTTGCTTTTCTGTATATATAGACTTTTCTGTATATGTAGACTAGCTACTTATTCTACTGTACTACTGCCTCTTAAATTGTTTTTCAGTTGTGCACGTGCCTTGCTTCATTTAAAAAGTTTTAAATTGCTAATTTTGTAGAGTTTTAATTGCATTTACTGTTTAGGGCTACACACTCAAGTGTGGTAGCCTTTTCTGTGTTTATTTACTGTATTATTGCATTGTTTGGCCTCTTTTAACCAAAATTATTTTCTGTGTTCAGAGCTATCCAGACCTTGCTATGGTAGAGGGAAGTCCTACTGCTTACCAGTGGGAGTGGTGAGCATTGTACTGCCTATCTAACACTAGAGGAGTGGTTTCTAGCTCTGAAATTGTAATTTTATTAGCCATTTTAGGCTGATTTCTATCCCTTTCAACTTTCTGGCTTAAAAATGCATGTGTTTGTGGGTTTTCCACATCGTGCAGCACCGTGGGGCTACGGTTAAACTATTCCAGGTGCCAGAAAGTCTGCTCTTCAAATTTTCCCTTAGGACTAGCTGGTTTTTCAGTAGTAGCACTAGAATCTGAACCCCAGTGACTAGCACTTGCTCTAGAACCTGCTGGAAAGCACTAGGAAGCTTTAAACTGATACAAGCACTCAACTCTCCTTGTTAGGCACTAAGCAGCCTATAATTTCAAAGTACCTTGCAAAGGTAAGGGAAAACAGCTCTTAAACTTTACAAAAAAAGCACATAAACAGGCATGTCCAAGGGTCAGCTTCTGGTGATTTCTACTGTCCACCTGGTGAATCTGGGCATACTGGGGCAATGCAGCAACTGCCTCATGTACACAGACAACCCTCTCCTCCTACCACCCAACACTACAACCTGCGAGAGATGCACTTACATAGCCAAACTGGAAGCAAAGCTCTCTACAGCCAAGATTGTGCTAGACAGTCAAGAGGAGAAGGTTAACATCTGCACTACACCTCAAGCAACACATAGCCCTTCAAACCCACACCATCAACATCCACACATAGCAACACTAAATCCACATATGCAGAGGCCCTTAACATTAACCTGCCCAAGCAACAAGGACCTCCGAAGCTGAAACGTAAACAAACACCAGTCACAACCAAAGTGACATATAGCTCAAAACACCAGTGTGCCACCCAATAACAGCCCCTAAGGCAAGGCAACATACCCAACACTTTAGTTATAGGTGACTATATAGTCAGGCACACTGATGTCCCACTCACCAGGCTGAACAAGGAGAAAATTAGTCAGCTGCCTGTCAGGTGCCAGGATCCGCCACATAACACATGCAGTTAAGTCACTCCACAACAAGTGCAAATACAACTCTGTTATTGTCCATGTTGAAGTGAATGACTTCAGACGTACCTCCCTGGACTACACGAAAAGAGACATGGAAGAGCTCTCAGATCATGTGGCCCAGGCAGGTATGACTCTTGCCCTGAGTAGCATCCTGCCTTCACCCAGAATGATACCACAGTATAAGGACAAAATGATTGACTTCAACAATTGGCTAAGATTCTGGTGTCATTCAAAGGGGGATCCAGTATCTGTCTGCCTGGGATGACATGATTGACAAACCACGATGCTTTGCCAGAGATGGTCTGCACCTGTTGCCCCTAGGATTCAGGTTACTGGCTAAAGCTCTTGCCACCCCTATAGTGCCTTTTTTAGGCAAGGTTCAAAGGACAAAACCACCACCGTAACAGATACAAGCATGCAAAATCTGAAGGTAATGCTACTCAATGCTTGAAGTCTAAAACCTCAAAATGCACTCTCTCGAGGCAAACCTAAAATGGAGAACATCGATATCTGTGCAGTAACTGAGACCTGGTTCAAGGCTCTAGAGAGCACCTCTGCTATAGCAGGCTACAACTTTTACCACACATTTCAGCCACCAAACCAAGACTAAAACACTAAAGGTGGAGGAGTGTCCATATTCACCAAGGATATTCACACCTCCAGGCTAGTTGCCCAACACAATGCAGCTGAAATTCTTCAGGTGCAACTAACACTAGGTAAGACTGCAATCCAAATTGTAGCTTGCTCCAGATCCCCCACCATGCCCCATGATTCTCACTACACCTTTCTAAACATACTGGAAAATATTAAGATACAACCAAACACCCTAATACTGGGTGATTTCAACTATCCTACCATTAACTGGGAAAACTACTTGGGTACTAACACCTTTTCCCAACGGTTCTTGGAATTCATAAATTCTAATGCCCTGGATCAACTAATCCATTGTCCCACCAGGGGCTCTAATATCCTAGACCTGGTCACTACCAACATGGGAGATAGATGCACCACACCAGTGGTCACCCTCTCATTGGTCAGGTCTGACCATAATCTAATCACCCTTGACATCCACATCCCACCCCCACCCCCCAGTAAGGAAACCTCCGTAAAAAACTTCTCCAAAGCCAACTTCATGCTACTCAAGTCAGAAGTCACAAACTTTGTGACACCCATGCAGACAGGAGCTGGAAGTTCGACTGCTGAATCCTACACTACGGCACTGTATGAGCACATCCACTCCTGCATGAATCATGCCATCCCAAATAGAACCAAAAAAGGAAGCCAATCTAGTGGTTCCCTGCCAAAACAAACTATACAACAGAAGAAAGAATCTGTTGCAGAAAAGAGGAAAATCCCAGGATGCAAAAAACTCCCTTACCAGCCTTAGTAAGAAGCTTGAGATCCCCTAATAAAATCCTCCAAAGCCAGTTACAAAAATAAAATTGCTAAAGATTCCAAAGACAACAACAAGGCATTCTATAGTTATGTCAAGAATCTAAATGGCAATGCTCAGATCTGCTCTGTGCTACAACAGAATTGTATTAAATATACTGATCCCAAGAATATTGCCAATATCCTGGAAGACCGATTTAGTGCCAACTTCAACCCCCTCTCACCCCCTAAAGGGCCCATCTCAATACCAAAATATTGCCAAATTCTGGTAATCACGGCTGCACAGGTAGAAACCACACTCTCCAAAGCTAAGAATACAGCATCCATGGGACCAGATGACATCCTGGGCTGTGTACTACATGAACTACAAAATGAACTGGCACTTCACCTAAGTGCCATGTTCAATCATAGCCTCACCTCAGGCTTCATGCCCACTGAGTGGCGCACAGCTACAGTTATCCCAGTCCACAAGGGGGACTCTACCTTGGATCCCGGGAACTACTGTCCCATCAGTCTGACGAGCCTGATCTGCAAGGGCATGGAACGCATTATTATGGAACTTATAAACAAAGACATTGGCAACCTTCAAACACTGGACCCCACCCAGTTTGGGTTCGTGAAGGGCCGATCTTGTCTCCTGAACCTGATTGACTTCTTTGAATCAGTCTCCAGAGCTGTGGACAAGGGTAAGGCTGTCCACACAGCCTCTCTGGACTTTGCCAAGGCCTTCGACACCATCCCCCACTCTGGAATCATAGATAAACTTACTAAGCTGGGCATAAATCCCTACGTCACTCGATGGGTTGCCAACTGGCTTACTGACAGAACCTAGACTGTTAAAGTAGCCAACTCTAAATCCAGCTCCAGACAAGTGACAAGTGGAGTAACTCAGGGTTCAGTCCTGGGACCACTCTTGTTTGGCATCTACTTCTCTGAAGTACAGGCCAACACTAAGGGACTCTGGCTAACAAAGTTCGCAGATGACTGCAAACTGGGAGCCATTATTGAATCCCCAAATGATGTGGATATTCTACAAAAGGGCCTTACAGAAACAGATGCTTAGTGGGAGAGCCATGGGCTCAAGCTTAATGCCAAGAAATGTATAGTTATCCCATTTGTGAAAAACCATGTACCCATGAATTACCACATAGGTGGCAGTACACAAAACCCCGAAAGTGTGATAAGAGACATAGGGACACAGGTGAACAGTGGTCTCACCTTCAATAACCACATCGCCACAACAGTCAGGAAATCCTTCTATGTGGTACACCTCATCACTAAGGGCTTTTCATCCAGAAAAAAGGAAGTCATTGTCCCACTGTACTCATCCCTCATTAGACCCATTATAGAGTACAATGCCCCATTTGGTATGTACCTCACAAGACATCTGCAACAGATGGAAAGGCCGCAAAAATACCTCACTAAAAGAATCACAGGCCTAAAGCAGATGCCCTGTGCTGACCGTCTAAAAAAAACTCCAGCTATACTCCATGGCATATCGTCTACTCAGAGACAATCTCTGCTTAACATACAAGGCCATGTCAAACCCTGAGCTGTTGGACATGCTCCACTTAAATAAATCCCAATCCCTCAGAGCCACACACTCCAGGGATGTAAACCTTGTCATCACAATGAACAAAACATGCTGGAGGGATAGGTTCATGACCCAGAGACTCCCCATACTCTGGAATAGACTGCCCATACATGTCAAGCAGAGTGCCTCCTTGGGCCTCTTCAAAATGAACCTTGATGATTGGATGGGAGATAGGAAATTCACCCCGGGGATCACATCAGTCACCCTGCTAGACAAGGGTCCAGGGAAGTAAATATTGTGGGAAAAAATATCCAGGGAATTGTTATGGCTAGGCTTGTATAGGCCCTAGGGCCGATAGCCTAGTACCAACCTATGAACCTATATAAATAAATAGGAATGTTTTACAGAATTTACATCTTGTAGAAAAAGAAAATGCAAAAGAATGTGAGATGCTTGTTGAAACTTTTTTTTTTTTTTTTTTGCTGATTTTTGGTTCCCCATTGCTGTTGCTAACTTCAGGATTCCACAGTGCCTGCACCTAGTAATCCCAACTCTGCGGCTTCTGTGTCTCAGTGTCTGCCTAGTTTGACCTGCACTAGGAGGCTCCCTGAGCTCTCACACATGGAGACACTGAACTCTTCTGACAGACTCCTGGTGGAGGTGAAACCATCCGGACACTACACAGCAATACAGGTCAGGTGAGAAGCCATCACACTACAGCTATCTTTGAGATTTTCTTTTAGCCTTATCCTCTCACACCTTGTTGGCATTGTATACACGTAGGTAGGCTGTTCAAGCACTGAGGCATGGCCAGAGGACATATCCACTGCAGGCCCACAGAGCAGCCATGCCTCCCAGCCTTCAAGCACTCCCATCCCAGCAATTTTTCTGAGCCCCACTAATACCAGGAATCAGCTAGAGCTCTGCCCAACATGCTGTCTGCCCCCAGAATAGGCATTCCCATCTTCTCTGCCTGCATTGTCAAGCACCCAAGACACTAATCCAACTCTGGTTGCCTGAGCCATAGACAGGGCTCTATCCCTCTACAACACCAGTGCTTACTTTGTACTGATAGCATTTGACAGAATGAGAAACTATGGCAAAAGTGCTAAATGTAAACTAAACTGAATAAAGAAGTAAAATCCAGGACACAACCGTAGATGCAAATTCTTCTCTTTATATTCTCACAAAATACAACAGATGAGCGCTTTCGTCTAATGACTAGACTTCATCAGATGAAAGCACTGGTACCAGTAACACTTTTATACATAAAATCTTAATTGACAATACATTTAATTAAAATTTAAAGTGATACACATCCTCAGTATAAAATGTTCTTAAAAACTAACTCACATGTTTATAATTGAAATGAATTTGAACCCATTAGTTCAATACCATGAATTATAGAATCATTTTTAAGAAATGTGGTAAAACTGTTTACACACTTTCAGCTTTTTTGTGTAGTACCAATCTTACACTAATGTAGTCATTAAGACCTGGTGGAGAGTTGGATTTCAATCTAAGCTGCCACAACAGTTCCCTATATAATAGAGAATTTTTTCTATCCCCCCCCCTCCCCTCAAAAAATCTTTTTTTACTAAATCAAATGTAAACTAGACATAGGATCTGAATGTTATATTTTAGTAGACCCTACTTTTAAAGCTTTGACGTTACAAGGCCCAGTGAATCAGTCAGCTTAAACTTTACTAAAATTCATGGCATAATGAAAAGCCTAAGGGTCAGATACTACTAGTATGTGAATATAAGAATAAAACTGTATCTAAGACATTCATACATTTAAGTTGGTGCCCCTCAAATGTTATCGTGAATGTTGTTCAGGTATACAGTAAGCAGAATACTTGCAGACAGCCAGTACAAACATTGCAAAGGCATGCAAAAAACCTATTGTACAAAGTGGCAGTCATTTTAGTTTGAGTGGTACCTTCATTATTAAATTTATTAGCAGTAGGATATACTGCAGATAACTGATGTTAGTCAGAAAAACAGTGGCAGAAAAGAGCAGTAGCATTTTGCAGAAATATGCAAACTTGCTGGGTGGTTGCCATGAGATCACCATATTAAATATCCCCATATGCATTATGAATAGTCCATGCAGCTAGAAGAATGCCAATGGCTCTAACAGAGAGAATGAAGAAAAATCTTGGAGAAATGCATAGCTTGGGTGTGATATTAAAACAATCAGAATGTATATAATGGCTTAACAGTGTGGTCACTATAGTGAGCAACGGCACATTTAGAATCTGTATGAAGTCACAAGATACGAATAGAAGTAATCAAAAGAGAACATTCCTTACAACTAATAGATGAAATTGAGCATACTATACCTAATGCAAAATACTTTTCTGTGTCGAATGCTAAACAGGGTTTCTGGACAATGAAGCAAGGTGAAGGTAAAAATTTTTTAAGTTATCTTTTGACATTTCATCAGTGGCAGAAATACCAAAGAATCATAGCACACACCGTGTATGGTTTGGATGGTGTGGTGAACATCACAGGTGATTTACTTGTCTGAGGTCAAACCAAACAGAAGCATGACACAAAATTGGCCAAGTTGCTGGACAGATTAAGATACTATATTCTGAAGTTAAACAGAAGCAGGTTTAATTGAAAATATATGGGTCACATTCAGACCTTAGATGGTCTAAAGCCAAATGCTGAGAAAGGGGGAGCCGTAGTGCGAATGTCTAAGACATAAACACGCTCTGATGAGATTTTATGGTATAGTACATTACTCAGCGATTTGTTTTTTATACAATTCAGAAATTACAGCATCTTTACAGAGGCTTTTAGAACCTGATGCAGAATAGAAATGGTCTCTGAAACAAGATAACATTTTTGAAATTTGAAAGAAGATTATGAATGAGGTGACAGTTTGTCAATGCTATGCCATTGCTAAACCGATTGTTTTGCAATTGGATGCCAGCAGTTTGGAAATGGGATGGTACTTATGTAGGAGGACAAACTTGTGGCATACCTATCAAGACTGGTAATTGATGTACACACAATATGCAATCAAAGAAAGTAAAGGTAGATATCATATATAGGTGTGAGAAATTTCATGAACATCATAGGTATGGAGGACAACTGTTGTTTGAAGCTGTTCATAAGCCCTTGCAGAGCCTTTCCAAAGAGTCCTTATATGAGGCACCTCCAGAATGACAAAGAATGCTAGTTAATC
This sequence comes from Protopterus annectens, assembly GCF_019279795.1. NCBI lineage: Eukaryota > Metazoa > Chordata > Ceratodontiformes > Protopteridae > Protopterus > Protopterus annectens. Next base: position 1,089,732,130 of record NC_056746.1, on the reverse strand, counting down.
TACAGAAAATGTGTACCAAAGAAAGCTGTTATTACAGCAAACAGTGTTAACAAGACAATAACAGGAAATATAGTATGAAGCAATGAACATGGAGGAGGAAATAGACAGTCACTGGGGAAGTGCTTAGTTATAAAGGGAAATTTAAGGGTGTGGGACAAGTTATGCCTATGTACATCATAAATGCAGGCTTCAGCTTAAGTCAGTAGTCCTGGGTGTTTGTTTAATGAGGGTGGGAGTTCTAAACACAAAGGTTCAAGTGTGATTAGGAAATTAAATGAGAGGGTGGTAGAGTACTTGTACCTATTTTGTTGCACACGCTAGTATCGTTTTTGAAAAGGAAGTGTTTCAGTTCTTTTCTGAACACCTTAAAGGAAGAGTTTTCTTTAAGAGAAGTAGGAAAGGTTCCTAGATCTGTGTTCCTAAAATGGAGAAGCTGTAGTCTGTACAGTGCAGCTTTTATATGGGTTTCTGGAGGGAGATTATGCTGGGAGGAAGGGATTTATGTCTGTGGTCTGAGGTTCATGGAAATAAGTGTCTGGCAAAGAAAGGAAATGATTATAGGTTAATGCATTTGAAAAGTAGGGATCCTTTCAAAAGTTTTATCCTGTGAGTGATGAGTAACCAGTAGGCTTTGGCAGGAGTCTGCCAGTAATGATGTATCTGGGCAGACAGTTTAATAAATCTACAGATGTTGCTAGCAGAAGTTTGCAAGGTGGAGAGTTTTTTTGGAAGCTGATGCAACCAGGGAAGCCTGCATTTCAGTTGTAAAAGAAGTACACCTTTACCCACACCTATCCTTCCTTCGTTACTTCAGGGAATAGAAACAGTAAAGTTTTAGTTGGCAAGAACAGTTGGCTATTTATTTTTGCTTTTGTTAAATGTACATAACATTGACAGTTAAGATGCTGATCTAGCCATATCCCTAGATATTGGACATTTTTATTGATTTGGGGTGGTAGGTTATTGAGTGATATTTGCTAGTTGCTGTGCACCTCAGGAAGCTTAGGTTTGGTTCTGAATGTCATATGTTTTGTTTTCTTAGTACTTAAGTGTAGTTTACTCTAAGTTAGTCAGTTGGAAATTTGGGACTCATCTTCTTGCAGTTTTTTTTTTTTTATTATTATTATAGGGTGGAAAAGATGAAGTCTATAGATCACTATATCATTGGTATGTAGGATAATATATATGAGTAGAAGGTCAGCTGGTAAAGTGCTGATGAATAAAAAAAAAAGGAAGAGATGAAAGGACTAAGCCTAGGGGTACACCTGAGTATAGTGGGTCAGACGGTGACAAGGACATATTTATTTTGACCTTAAACTGTCTATCATATAGGAAAATTTTAAACTGTTGGAGAGCTTGGTTACTTATTAATGCAGTCAAAAAAATGTGAGTTAAATAGGAAGGGATGGTCTATGAGACTGACAGCTTTTGTAAGACTAATATACATTGATCCAGTTAGACTTCCCTTGTCAAGAGGACAAGGTGAGTGTTTCTAAAGAAGTGTATGCCCTTTTCAGGTAATGGAACACATGAAGCAAATATTCCTGCCACTATCTTAGTGTCTTGAGTTTATATCAGAATGAATCTTAGTACAGAATTAGCTCAGAGAGTTGGCGCTTGCTAAAATATAAGGCACCAACCTGGGAACAGTAAAATGCAAATGGAATGCACATCACTTGATGTACTGGCCAGAAATATCGCAAAAAAATCCAAATAGTAATATAAACTTATGTGGTCTGTAAAATGTATGCTATCCAAAATATTCCAGAAGAGACTGTGTCTGGTGGTGGTGCTGCGGTAGTGTTGTCAACTCACAGTAAGACGTTGTCCTGTTCGATTCTCAGCTAGAGCGTCTTCTGTGTGGAGACATGCGTGAATGGGCGTACCTTCGTTGAAGGTTGTGCGTCAGGGCTGGCAACTCGGCACGTAAAAATCTACTGCCAATGATTAGTGGACTGGAGTTCCGCTGTGGTGACCCCTAACCGGGAAAAGCCGAAAGACCCAACAACAACAACATGTAACTTATAATGAAACTAATCTGAGACAGATATTTTCCATTTCAAGAAAACTCACTGTCTGGTATGTATTGATTCCTAGTCAAAGAATCCAGAACCGGTACAGCTGGGAAATACTGCAAGTATGAGTATTATTAATGTGCCTAAGAGCATATTCGTTCATAAAACACAACAGATATAAGAGGAGATAGCTGTCTACAGAACAAAAATAGCAGACTGCCTTCATTTCCTTGGTTATCTAAGAAAAATGAAAAATAAAAATTAGATCAGGTTAGTTAAAAAAGTCCAGTTGGTGAAAAAAGTGATTATCATGAATAAATTCTGCGTTATTCCAGTGACTGTCTCTTGGAGTTTATTTCTTCAGTGCTTTTAAGAAGAAGTATCATCTGAAGTTTTGATCTGTTTATTACTGTTGCTTATAATTCTAAGTTTAAGAATTTTTATTTTCCATTTTTCTCAAATAACAATGAAGTGAAGGCAATATGCTATGTTTCATGCTATTTGCTCACATCGATGCTGTGGTTTATGAAGTTCCTCATTCTGGTTCTTGGATGTGAGGTGGATTTACCAGAGCCATTGGTGGTCTTTTTCATTTAATAGCACATTTGTAGGACATTGGATATCTTAAGTGCAGATGATGGTCCATAATGTGTGACTCAGGAATTCAAAAAGGTTGTGAAAATGTGGCAGTTCAAGCATATATCAATAGATATAAAATATAATGAGTGTTTTTGTCTCATATATAGACAGGGATATCAGAAGAAGTCTCAGCACACACACACACACACATACATATATATATATGAATATTAAAGTAGTCAGTGTTTATACTAATACAATTTTCCATTAGTTCCAAAGGAGTTTTAGGTTTGGAGTAGAATTTCTTTTTTGAGAAAGTATAACTATGGTTCTGAGTTTTCCATAGATTAATGACCAGGACAAGAGAAAGGTTCAGTCAGTAAAGAATATAATAAAAAAGAATACAGGAATTAAAAAAGGGACTTTTGTTATGCTGGAATACTCCATTGCAGGATATAGGATATGAAATGCAGTTACTAATGTGCTGAAGGATGGGAAGTAAATCTGCAGTCATTATGACATTGTTCTTACTAAAGAATCAGAGCTGTGTTTCTCAGAAGCTGAAAAGAATCAAGACAAAAAATATGTTTCCTATGACTAATTCGTCAAACCACAACTCCATCGCACAAAGGGATGAAGCCCTGACTACGATCCTGATCACCCAAAGCCCTGACTACGATCCTGATCACCCAAGATCAGTTAGCAGATTGGTGTCTAAAGGAGCCAGGCAGAGGAGGATGAGAACAAGTGAATGACACTAGTTCACCCATCCTAGGTAAAGGGAGGTTGTCCTGCTTACTAAAATCCATGCACCTACTAGAAAGAAAGGTGTACAGTATGTGGCACATGCTTTAGGATATGTGCTGGGCTTTGATGAGCCATGTTTGCATGATAGCCTTCATGGGGCATTGATAGGAATGTGCATGCCCAGGGAAGGCATTACAAGACCATCATATCTGTGATGCACAACAGTCACTGGGAGAGGGGGGGATTAGGCTTAAAATTAAAGCATCTCGATAGCTGACTGCATGGATGACAGCCTCTTATGACTGTCTCTCACCGCACAGGGCAAAAAATGGGCCAAATGATTGCAGGGGAGTTGATGATTCTCAGGCAGTGGGGATAAAATTATATAAACCCCTTAAATAATATAAAAATATATAAAAAATTGGAGGAAATAAGTGAGAATTCAAATGTCAGTAAAGCACTAGGACCAAGATCATGCTAGGTATGAGGAAATGATTTTCACATCTGTAGAAAGAACAGGAGATATGTTCAAAACCAAACAAGGTTTACCATTTCAAGCAATGGGACAAATGAAGGTAGTATCCTTCCCACTGTCTTGGAGAATGGCTGCTCAAAACATTACAATGATGTATCAAAGGCATGCCATGAGGAATTCAAAAAGCTCAGAAATATCTGCTAGAACTGAATATAAGATTTCAGAATCACACCAAGCAAGGTCCAAGTTGTAATTCACTATGTCTAGGACTGAGTCAGAAATTCTGTATGAGACAAATTATCAAAAAAAAAATTTAATTTTATTCCAGCTCCATTATAATAAAGGGATAAAGCCCTTACTACATCCCAGACAACCTAGTTTTGATTAGCTGCTCAGGTGCAAAAGGTGCTGGATACTGGGGAGACAGATGAATGATAATGCATTGCCTGCTCACCTATCTCATGGGAAAAGGTGTGGTGTTGATATCTGAGATATACTTCCAAAGGTAGAATCCAAAGTAGTGACCAGAAACCCACCTAGGAATGTTTACTTCAAGGAGGCAGGGCTTTTTGCTGTGTTTACATCACTTGAGGAAGTGAGTGACATGCCCTCACAAAGCCCTTTTGCATGCCACACCTTGTAGCATGATACTAAGTTGGATTATGGCTTAAACATAAAGCACCCATCCCCAAACAAAGAGCTACACTGCAACAGTTGTTTGACCATTGACCACAGAAGGAATGAATAGGCCACTAGCCTGCCTCCCAGGGAATGAATGAGCCAATTAGGTAAGCAGAGGGAGAAAGCTCAATAGTTATCAGGGGTAGGAACAAAAATGGCAGAAAAAAAGATCATCTTAAGTCTTTACTATTGTCAAAGACTGTATCAAATCTTATATAACTGTCTTGGATTGGGAGACATATTGAGAAAGTAAGTCACATTCAGATATCAGATATCAAGTATATCACAGAGATGTATCAATTGCTTTATTATACCAGAGTCTACAAAATTAACTGAAATGACCTAACTGCACATCTGTGCTGTTAACAATGTGGTTTTGAATTTATTGTAAAGCCCATTCCATGTTAGACCAACACAGTGCCCAGAATTTTAAACAGATTTCTAAATGTACATATCATCATCACCATCAGTAGCACTGCCCCCTCATCAGTAGCAGTGCCCCTCATCAGTAGCACTGCCCCTTTTCTAATTTTTTACGTGGTATCAGGGTGTTGGGTCAACTGCTGCAACTTCTCTCAATTCAGTGCCACTCTCCAATGTTCTTCACTAGTCTTGCTTGACTATTGCGGGTCTTCTGTCAAAGAATCAAGCCATCTCTTGGTTGGTTGTCCTCCTTTTCTCTTGCCTTCTTCATGTCTCTCTCATTTCTTCTTCACCAAATCAACTTCTGCTTTCCTGCAGATTTGACCAAACCATCTTAATCTGTTCCTCTTTACCTTCTTTGCACTTAGGACTATGTTGGCTTCTTCTCTGATGTTCTCATTTCTTTGTCTGTCTCACAGTCAGAATCATACCACCTATCTCAGACAATTCATCTCCATCACCTCAAGCTTCTTCAATTGCTTTGACTTAACTGTCCAGGTTTTTGTGCCATACAAAGGCACCATTTGCACCACTGTTTAATACACCTTATTTTTCAGCTTCTTTCTCATTCTTTTGTCACACGCTATCCATAACACTCTGTGCTAGTTGGTTGCAGCCCCTCTGAGCTTCCCAACTGCAGCTCTAGCTTTGACCTCCTCATTCAGACTTCCCTTCCTTTTTCTTCAGCCACCCCTGCCAGATACCAGACGTTGTTAATCTGTTCCACTATTTTCTCTCCTATCTCAGCTTTCAGCTTGTGAGTTCCCCCATTTGCTGACATGGCCACTGTGTTGTCAGTACTCAGCTTCATCCCACATACCTTCAGTTTTGCATTCTAGTCCCCTATCATTTTCCAAAGTTCCTGTTCAAAGTCTGCCTCTTTGCTAATGTAGTCCACCACCATTATGAATACCAGTGGACTCAGAGTTGATCCCTGATGCTCATCCACTCCCACTGGGAACCCCTTTGTGAGTCCAAACACTGTTCCTTCTTATATCATTGGGTGTTTGAGCATATTCTGCACAAATATAAACAATGGTTCCTGGCATTTGAACCATCACAAGACTGCCCAAATCAGCTCTCTTAGAAGCTTGTCATATGCCTTATCCAAGTCTAGGCATGTCTAGCTGGACTCTTTCTTCATCTCCAGCTTCACCTCCACTATCTGTTTCACTGCAAGAATTGGCTCCTTTGTGCTGCATCCTGAATCTGAACTGTTCATTTCCCATCTAACTTTCTACTACTCTGTGTATTCATTTATTAATCACCCTCTCCAGCACGTTCACACAGTGTGACAGGAGTTTAATAGCCTTGTACTGTCCAGAGCTGTGGATGTCCCTTTTGTTCTTATATACTGGTACTAGAATGCATATTCTCTAGTTATCTGGGATACCACAATGAATACCCTCAGAAGCCATTTCTCCATTAACTCATCCAACATCCTAATCATATCTGCCATGACTTCATGTGAACTTGACTTTATTTTCATTAGTGCTGTTCTTACTTCTTCTCCTAGGGTGGGTTCCTCTTCTTTCATTTTGGGCTGTGCATGGGCAGTACAAGTTCTTTGGGGGGTTCTTCATTAAGAAGCTGTTGAAAGTACTCCTATCTGGCTTTGATGCCATCTGGATTGGTAAGCAGATTGCTGCCGGCATCCCTTATGAATGGTGTCTAATGATTACCTTCTCTACATTTCTGTCTTTGCCTTGCAGCCTAATAGAGCTTTTTTGTTCTGTCTGCTGAGTCACTCCCCAGAAACTGGTAGAGTGTCTTTGATGCCTTGTTTTTTGCTATTGCAACTGCTGTCTTAGCCTCTTTGTTGGTCAACTAGTATTCCTTCTTTGCCTGGTTTAGCTTTTCTATTTCCCTCTTCTTCCTGTAGTCTTCGTCTTTCTGCTGATAACTTCCTGGTCTTCTACATTCCACTACCAACTTTGTGTGCCTTATTTCCGTAACTGGCTTAGTCACATGTCTGTTCTACAGTTTGTCCACATGTTGTTTTTGTGATGATGCCATTCCTCTACTTCCCCACCTTTCCCCTCTTCTTTTCTTCCAGAGGTGCTAGAACCCTATTTATTTCACTGAACTCCAGTGTTTTCAGTCCAGTCAGTTTCCAGGTCTTCAGTGTTGTCTCAGTTGACCTTAGAGGACTCTCTGTTCTCTGCAGCTGCTTGTCACCATAAATGTCTTTTTTTTCTATTTGACATCATAACCTGCAGGGACATAAGCTAAGATATTACTGCCATGGGTCTGTTGCTAATTCTGATGACATCCCTCATTGTCTTCAGAAGATTCTCGCTCTGACTCCAAAATTATTACACCATTTCTGGTCTGTCCTCTACCCTGCATTCCACCTGTCTCTGGACACATAGGATGTTCAGTCTCCTCCTTATCATCATGTCATCTACTTCTAAGCTGTGTCCTGTCAGTGAACCTGTATTCACTGTAGCAAAATCCTTAGTTCTTGTTTGTCTAATTTTTGGTTTTACATCCAGATCTCACTCAACAGAGCTATCTCAGGTAACCTATGCTGGGCAAAAGAGACCTGCAACCCAATAGTTTATTGACCCAGAGCAGTTAGGTATTATGGTGGGCATACACTGGCCAGTAGAGCACTGTAGACCACCCCCACCATTAGCATGGGTCTCTAAAGTAGGTTGCATTCTCAAGTGTTGTGACCCAATCACTTAGAGGCGATTTTCATACCATGGCTAATGTCCAAAGCAGTTGGTCCACACAACTCTTCTCCACCTAGAGTATGTGCTGCTGCCTAAGACTCTGTTCAGGCTTGTGTGCAGTCTGTTGGCATACCTCTCAAGTTAATCTGGAAAGGCTGGGTTTGAACCTTCCATCCTTGAGGTGGAAGCACCCAGCATGTTTTGGGATGTGGAAGGAACCCCTCACAGAGGCACAAGGAGAGCATGCAAACCTTCACAAAACAGTATGCAGAGGTTAAGATCGAATACTGTATCTTGTGTACGTGAGACAAAGACTTTAGCCATTATGCCGACTGTGACTCTCATTTAAATGTAAATATCTTGTGGAATATTTAATTTTAATGATGGCAATAATTTTTGCTCAGTAAAAAGGAAGGTGTAGAATAATAGCTTTAAATAGTAGGTGTACTCTTATTAGAAAATGCATGTCATATGGGCAATGCCTAAATCCCCTACCACTTAAAGCAAAGACCTCAAGCAGTTTTTATTTCTTGTTTAATGTATTTATGATTGCTTACTTATGTAGAACACACATCACAAATTCTAATATGAGGCCCAGCCCTGATGGTTAAAGAGACAAAAATTAATCACAACAATATGAGATCAAAGTGAAGTTATACATGGCACTAGTTAAGTAATACAGGTTGAAATAATGTCTATAAATATAAATATATATATATATATATATATATATATATATATATATATATATATATATAGTAACTATGGTACATGTACAAATGATGGGCTATGCACAGCTCTACTTTTAAAATCACACTAGAAAACAGAATAATGTGGCTAGATTTTAAATGAGGTTAATTAATGGGGACAGAGGTGAAGCATTTCTATAAGTTTTGTTTGATCAAGTAGGATTTAACTCTTTATATCCGAGTGTCATCTCCGGGTGCATCTGAAGTTAACTCCTACTGATGTCTCTAGGCATTAAATATTGCTTGTTTATATTTGCATCAATAATTCCAAAACCATGCTATACACAATGGCAATCTCAATTGCATTAATATTTGCCTCAGTCTAGTGCAGGTAAATAGATATTGACTGCTGTTTTAATGATATTAATTTATATAGATATAATTTTCATATTTTTCTAAATATCTCAACAACCAAGTAGCAGAGGCAGAACTCCTTAGCCTCATGAAAGCTCTCAGCTAGATGAATAAAATGCTGCTCACAGTATGTATGTAACTTGAGTGGTTGCTAAAATACTGTAAGTTGTTTACAGAATATTACAAATGTAATAGCTGCTGTGTTTACTATGACTTATAAAATCTGGTTTAAGACCTAGAACCTAAAGAATACTGCCACTATAAAAATAGTTGGTGTTGAAGGGTTTGCCATTTATACTTATTTCATAACCCCTATGGTTCCAGAAATATGAACATTTATTTGAAATGTGAGGACATAATTTGATTCTGTCAAAAGGCTTAGGCTCCACCAATTGGAAGTTAAATTGCAAACTTCCTGAGCTCCATTGGCGTGAATGAATTAAACTAGGTCTGAATTTAGTGTAAAAGTTGTAGACCTTCAAGAAAGCAGGAACTGACTGCCAAATGTGAGGGACTAGAAAAGAGAAGCCGTAGTTCGTAGAGCTAAGTTTTGTTCTTGGGGTTTATACTATAGGGCCTCACTGGTATGGCTTCTGAAGTTGCAGGACAATGCAGTATGAAGTTTGACAGCTAAGATCGTAAAGATATACAGATGCAAGAGTATGAATAACAGTGATCCAAATAAGATATTGACTCTTTGCTTAATTGGTAGGCAAATGGCCTTCTTGACTGTGGGGCAGTCATGTTTGTGCCTTGGAGAGTTGGTGATGAACTGACATTTTTTATTGGAAATTGCATGAAGGATTGCACTATGTTTTATTAGAAAGATACCCTTCCCTATTGCTAATCTAACAGTCTGGATCTTTTTTTTTTTTTTTTATGAGGTGTATGTGAAAGTTCAGTATTTGGTCTAGACAAATCACAAGATATTTAACGGATGTGCTGGTTTTGATTTAGTCTCTTATGTCGAACATGTTTGGGACCTTGCAGAGTTTTTGATGGGTTCTGAAAA
>NC_056746.1:1089584917-1089717417 GCF_019279795.1 Protopterus annectens | reverse complement strand
GCTACATATCTGAGATGTACAAAGTAAAACACCCTAATCATGAATACCAGAGCAACTGACAACCTTGAAATTAACATAGCACTTTAATGAAGTGATGGACTGTAGTAATTAATCCTGCTATCCTGCCCTTGGTGTTATTGGTACTGGTCTACTTAAATACATGGTTGTCTATTACATAGTATAAAATATTCATAATTTAAATACCAATACAAACTACTGTGGATTTCTGTTTTATTATTCTTCATTCAGCTAGTCTTGCCTACATTTTATATACCTGTAGTAAGTCTTTGTAATCTTGATTGTATACACATTACTTATTCTATCCCCAAATGTGCTGTCATGGATTTTCTTTATGCAGTAACCCAAAATGTTCTTTTTAATCATTTCATATTTCTTGTTTCTGTATTTTATTATTTCTTGTTATTTTACTTCTGTTGTTCTCGGTAAACACAGTGTGAAACTGGTCTTATCCATTTAGATCAGTCCTCTGCCATGGTCAACCGGCTTCAAACAGATAAACAGATAAATACATGATGTATTATATTTAATATTCTAAGTGCAAAGTACAAGGAAATACAAAACCCAACACTTGTACAGTGCATTTTTGCACCAGGCATTGATATTTGACCAAATATAATAACCAAACAGGAACTCAATCAACATACATATATTATGTTATATATATAAGTGTGCACACCCTTAAACTAATACTTTGTTGAAGCACCTTTTGATTTAATTACAACATTCAGACTTTTTTGGTAGGAGTCTATCAGCACAGCACATCTTGACTTGGCAATATTTGCCCACTCTTCATTGCAAAAGTGCTCCAAATCTGTCAGATTGCGAGGGCATCTCTTATGCACAGCCCTCTTTGGGTCACCCCACAGATTTTCTATCGGAGTTAGGTCTGGGCTCTGGCTGCTATTCCAAAACTTTAATTTTCTTCTGGTGAAGCCAATCTTTTGTTGATTTGAATGTATGCTTGGGGTCATTCTTATGTTGAAAGGTGAAATCCCTCTAACAGATGCCTGAAGGCTTGGGCCAAAAGTGACTGGTATTTGGAACATTCATAATTCCCTCCACCTTGACTAAAGCCCCATTCCCAGCTGAAGAAAAGCAACCCCAAAGCATAATGCTGCCACCACCATGCTCCACCATGGGGATGGTGTTCTTTTGGTGATGCGAAGTGTTGTTTTTGCGCCAAACGTACCTTTTGGAATTGTGGCCAAAACGTTCAACCTTGGTCTCATCAGACCATAACACATTTTCCCACATGCTTTTGGGAGACAATGTATTGTTTTGCAAATTTTAGCCGGGCCTGGATGTTTTTGTGTGTAAGAAAAGTCTTCTTTCTTACAACCCTACCCCATAGTCCAGACATATGGAGAATACAGAGATTACTGTCACATATAGTACACAACCAGTACTTGACAGAAATTCCTGCAGCTCCTTCAGTGTTGCTGTAGGTCTCTTGGCAGCCTCCCTGACCAGTTTTCATCTTGTCTTTTCATCAATTTTGGAGGGACGTCCAGTTCTTTGCAACGTCACTGTTGTCCCATATTTTTTCCACTTTTTGATGACTGTCTTCACTGTGTTCCATGGTATATCTAATGATGTGGAAATTTTATTGTACCCTTCTCCTGACTGATACCTTTCAACAAGGAGATCCCTTTGATGCTTTGTAAGCTCTCTGCTGTAACAGGCAACTGAGTAAATGTCAGGAAAACCCTACTAGGACAGCTGAACTTTATTTGGGGTTAATCAGAGTCTCTTTAATTGATGGCAGGTGTGTACCCAAGAAGACTGAATGCTGTAATTAAATCAAAAGGTGCTTCAACAAAGTATTAGTTTAATGGTGTGCACATTTATGCAACCAGCTTATTGTACATTTTTTATATTTTTCTCCTAACAGATTTGTTTGTTTTTCAATTGAATTGTACAGGTTAAAGGTCACATTAAAGGTGGGAAAATTTTGAAATAATTTATTGTGGTCTCATTTTTTTATATCACAAAAACCTGGCATTTTAACAGGGGTGTGTACACTTTTTATATTCACTGTATATCAGGTAGGTGTAGTCGGTGTGGGGGGGAGGCTATTAACTCACCTTCAGAAATGCCAAATTGTGAAAAGTGTGAAATGTTATAAAAAATGACTACTAGTCTGGTTTTGTAGGATAGGAATTACATTGCACATTAGTGTTGATCAGTATTTTTACCATGGTAATTCTCTCTTTTATGTTGTTCCACCATGTCTAGAAGTTCAAGTATGTCTGCCAGCAGTGATTTAGTGTTTAAGCAGCATTCTTTTTTTTTTCCATGGTTCTGTGACTATGATGTTAGCATATTTATGTTAGGGGATGTCGAGGTGCAGGGGGCAAGCAAAAAAGCTGCTGCAGGTATGTTTAGTGTGCATGAAATTGACAATGAAATGAATGTCGATCAAATTAGTTTTAGATTAGATGAAGCACAGTTTTTTCTTGTCAATTAAGTGAAATGGTGATGTAATTAAATACAATATATGCATATATATATATATATATATATATATATATATATATATATATATATATACATATACATATATATATGGGTCTCATGAACTTTGTCAAATGGTACTTTGGTTGACATCTGTTTAATCAACCCAGTTTGCGTGAGATTGAGAATCTCCAGTTAGGAGAATATATCCTTTTCCACAGGGATTCTGCAATCTCAGAGTCAGAATATATAATTAGTAAGTGAGGTGGGGTGCAGGAGGCTTGCCCCATATGAAAAATAATGCTTTATTATTTTAGATTTTGTATGCACCAATAATTAATTCTTGGCGCATGTGTAGTAGCACGTTTTGACATGTATAAAGCTGATCACTTTGGGTCAACATTATGCATGTTGACAAAAGTAATATTCAATGGATTTAAATAGATCCATATATATATATATATATATATATATATATATATATATATATATATATATATGGGTCTACCTGATTATGCCGAAAGCTGAGAAGAACGACAACAAGATAACCGATACCGGAAGATCGACAACAGAGAAGAACGACAGTTGAGAATCCTGACGCTGAGAACACTGACATGTTAAGGTACGTGTGCAATAGGGACGGACGTTAGGGTAAGGTGCGGGTGAGGTAAGTGCACGATAGTGACGGACATTAGGTTTAGGGGAGGGTTAAGTGAGTTAGGGTTAGGGTGCGGGTAAGGTAAGTGTGCGATAGTGAAGGACTTAAGGGTTGGGGTGGATTAAGTGAGTTAGGTTTAGGGTGCGGGTAAGGTAAGTGTGCGATAGTGACAGACTTAAGGGTTAGGGGTGGATTAAGTGAGTTAGGGTTAGGGTGCAGGTAAGGTAAGTGTGCAATTGTGACGGACCTTAGGGTTAGGGTTTGGGTTAAGGTTAGTGCATATATAGTTGTGTATGTAAGGTTTAGTGTAGGTTTGTAAGGTTTTTGGTGTGCTTGTGTTGTGTGTGTGTTTTTCGGGAAAGTTATTTGTTTTGTTGATTGTCGGGATTGTGGTTTGTCGGGCATGTGAGGTTTCGCGTTTTTGATCTGTCAGTTTTGTCGTGTCGGTTATTTCATTGTCGGTGTTTTGGTGTGTCGGTGTTATCAGGTACACACACATATATATATATATATATATATATATATATATATATATATATATATATAGCTAGACAGATAGATATAAATAGATACAGATATACAGATAGATAGGTACAAAAAGTTCATAATCACAGTACAGGTAAAAGAAAGAATCTGTTCTATACAAGACAATGTTCAAAGTTAATATATTCAAATGTCTAGCAATTGTACTATCTAAAGTTTCTTAGGTATTGATTTCTGGGTATTCAGTTTCCTGTCATTGAGGTGATATATAATTCTCCCTTTTCTTGCCACTGTGTACCTTATATGACCTTTTACTGGTTAATTTCATCATCCAGATCCAGTTTTGTTTGTAAAAATCCGGAACTGCCCTTTGCCCAGATGACTGCCTTGAGCTCCATAGCATTTTCTTTGCTTATTTCCATTCCGCATATCACTTTCATTTCTGGTCTGTCTAGAGTATGTAATTTCTGCTGTGCTGCTTTACTTTAAAGTCACTTGCATAACTCTACATGACCCTATTTTCCATATCAAATAAGGTTTTAAAACAGTGTTAGGCATTATTGCAGTGATCTGCTCTACACTTACACATTATTAAGGCATTCTTAACTACCCCCTTTCCTTTTTGTTCGTTCTCATTATTTTCATAGTGTACACCAATAAACTGCTAATCAGAAATTAGTATGGTGACTGCTTGCTGATTAGAACAGGTCTGTACTTAAAAGCTTGTTTGTTGGCAGAGAAACAGCTTGCAGGTTCTCAGTGGGAAGTCAGGTGTACTGGCATGGGGCCAAGTGTGCTTAGACATCTTTGCTGACAGTAGTGTCTGTACATAGGTTAGGTTTAGTAAACTGTAACCACATGCATGGGCGTATCAGCCAGCAAAATAACCACCCCTGTTATAAAGTGTACAAGGGCATATTCAGACTTGTTCTGAGCCCAGCTTCAAATTTCAGTTGGTTCTCAAGGCAGAGCTGCAGGAAATAATGATTATACAACATTTATTAGTCAATCCAGATTAACAAAACATTTTAAACTAAATAATCAACAAATATGTCAAGCTTTAATTTTTCTGACTGCTTGTCTTAAGATGACTTTTGTATTGGTTGTTCTTTAAGATTGTTAGTTATCTTTTGCCTCTCCCACCTTGGTCTGAACAGGTTTGCACTTGCCCTTGTCCAACTACATGGTTATTGAACAATATTATTGCACCATGCATATTTACACAACTTTTGTCTGCAGCCTTCTGACTCATTATATGACTAAGAGCGTGGTTGTCTTAGCAGAGTACACACCCTAAGACATATCTCTGTGCATTTATTTTTCATTGTAGTCTATGCCTAAGATAATGCAACTTTTCATTTTGTCATACTATTCAGTTTCAACTTTTCAAAAACACAAATCATGTTACTTTGCATCAGTTGTGTAACACTTGACTATCCTGATAGAGTTTTTTTTTTTTTTTGCCAACACTTCTCAAATCCCCACCTTCTACTTTACACTTACCCATGTGTTTCCAAAGTCAATCATTTATAGATAAATAACGAGAGTAAACCAGGATGACCTGAATTATGCACCTTTATCTTCAGATACAAGAAGGCAGAAATAAAGCCTGCAGTCAGTGAGTTTTGAATCAGATTACATTATCTGGGATGTCATACAATAATACATTTGTTACAGGCTTAATTTACTTTCTGAAGAAACATTTTTATCTGTACTCTTGATTTTTCAGTACATAGTTGTATGCACAATTTTCATCATACCCCCTCAGTATTATGACAGATTCTGCTTGGTTGACTTGTTAGACATTCCAATGCACTCATCAATGCAAGATACTATCTGTTACATACCTGATTCACAAGTTATTTTGAGGAACGGGTGGGAACTATGTACGTTATGACAAGTCTGTAGCTCTGTAACAGGAGAGGGAGCTGAAAACTTCCTAAACTGCATTAGAGTTTCCCACATAGAAACATAGCTGTGCTGGTACATCCATTTATTCATTCTTTCAGTGACACCCCACTGGATGGGTTGAGATGGTGCAGCCTATTACCTGCAACATGGCTTTCATATGAGGAAGAAAACTGGAACACCTGGTGAAAACCTACACAGAAAAAAAGGCAAAGAAAAAACATGCAGACTCTTTATAGAAGGTACCACAGATGAGAATTGAACTGGAGAAGTTAACAGTATATTACATCCCAGTAGTTAGAAGTCCCTAATACCACTATTGATCCTGCATTTCAAATGACAACTGCTCTACACAAATACATGGACTGGAGTAAAGGATTTAGCTGCTTCTTTGCATGGACTTACAGGCAAATAACTTGTTTCAAGAATTCTAAAATAATTTGTAAAGAAACATAACAACCCCAAAATGAGCCTTCATGCTGTATCAAACTTTATCAGGTGAAAAATAGTTACAGGTCAGTAGTGTATCTAAGTCATATGACCAATATGACCAATCTAAAAACACCTTTGTCTAAAATTATAGTAAATACAGCTGATAACTAAGTAAACAATTGGGCAGGAACGAATGCAGCAATATACTGAATGGATTTCAGATTTTTGTATTAAAACAAGTTGGCTTACTCATCTGAGCTCATTTTAAAACAGTCCATCCTTTTCACATACTCCCTGTTAGAGAATAAGACATTTACACATTACTGCAAGTCTTCCCGCTGTTTTAGGGGAAACAATGCTTCATTGTGGGCTACATAAGTTGCTAAACAAAGTGATGAGCACTTGTTTCCAACTGACTAAGGCTTCCTCAGGTAACTAGTGTCTAAAGCAGTCTAAATGAAACAGAAAGAATTGTTATGCACAGCTGCTCACTGTGTGAACATGTTGAATTTTTTTATTTAATTAAATAATTTATTTCTTATTAAATAATGCAGTAGTTTGCTATTGTACTGTATGTTGGGGACATTATTTGACTGTGTTCTTTTGCTCAACAGTGCCACTGCCAGCCTGCTCAAAGGACAGTATGTATTTTTCTCCATTAGTTTGTGTGTGTGTGTGTGTGTGTGTGTGTGTGTGTGTGTGTGTGTGTGTGTGTGTGTGTGTGTGTGAGACAGAGAGAGACAAATATGAGCTGATATGTATTTACTGATTCATTCATGTGATCACAATCAGACATATGAGGTGTATAGTGTACATAAAAGTTCTGTAATTGGTGAGGCCACAAGAGTTTGTGGGGGATTGTAATGAGCTGCAAGTGCGTGAGTGCAATGAGCTAAAATATGTTACTGTGACCATTATTTTACTATGTAATCATTCATGAGATTGCACTCAAACATCTGAGCTGGACATAATCAATAAAATAGCTAAAATTATTAGAAGTGTGTGTGTGTGTGTGTGTGTGTGTGTGTGTGTGTGTGTGTGTGTGTGTGTGTGTGTGTGTGTGTCCATGGGTACATGCTGAGGAGTTGTAAGGGGTTCCACTGTATGTGTGTAACAGCAAAGATCTGAAAAACATAACTTTGGCCATTTTTTTTATTTGTTGTTTATGTGATCACAATCAGACATCTGGTATGTGCATGTGTGTGTGTGTGTGTGTGTGTGTGTGTGTGTGTGTGTGTGTGTGTGTGTGTGTGTGTGTGTGTGTGTGTGTGTGTGTGTGTGTGTGTGCAAAGTCAATAAAGTGGTTAGAACTAGTGGGCACAGAAGAAGTATATGAATGAAAATAGCAAAGCTCTTCTGTCATTTAGTCACATTTAAATGATCATGTATCTAGCTTGTTTGTGTGTAAATGAGTGAAACAAGCCAAAATATATAATTTTGACCATTATTGCTTTTTATTTTATTACAGCTATACACCTGAAGTATACACTGTCAATAAAGTGGCCATAGTTGATGGGCACAGAAGCAGTCTGTGGATGAAAGTGGCTTAGCAGGGCTAGGGTGCATTTGAGTGAAATAAGTTTAAATAAATGACTGTGGCCATTATAGTTTTTTTTAATTTGATGTCAGTCAGACATCTGAGATGTACAACATCACCTCATACAACTGCAGTGAACTTTCTTTCTCACGGTAGTTCTGTATTCCAAAGAGGAAGACTGTTTGTATCTGTAATAGTGTATAAGCAGTTAGTTATGTAAAATTGCAACAATGGTCAATGTTGAATCTGCTGTAATATAACACTGCCTCAATACAATTAGCCCCACCCATTCATTTGCTTTATGCAAGCCCCTTCCTTTGAAGTCAACAGCCTCCACTTATGAATGATCAAGCTATCATAAGGGAAAGAAAGAGATGACTTGGTTACTTTCATTGAAAATGAAATGAAGTATCCATTAAATAGATATCTGTTCATATAGTGTAGTCTCACTGGACAAGTAGCAAGGTTAAACTACACTTCCCAAGATATTTCATCATGAAGTTCCTCAGCTATAATGATGACTCAGTCTTTATACTGGTCAAAAAGCTAAGGACTATAAACATTAGGGTAATTAACTTCAGAGGTCAACTAGACTGTGTTCAACTTGGTTTGCAGATGACTGCATTCAATGGGTGAGAGCACTTACGCAGCTGTTCCAGGAATTCTCTAGGTATTTTCTACCTTTCATGAGGTTTCAGAATTAAAGATTAATATTGACAAAAAATATCCTCAGCTCTGTGCCCTGGAAGTATAATGCCATGATCATACCCAGAAGATTCAAGCTCATTTAGATGCTTGAGCATAGGAAGAGCTGACTTGGAGGACAGAAGTGAGTAGGTTATGCTGGGTCACCTATTCTGAGATCATGTAGATGGTGGTTCTGGCCAGTTGATGTTCCCATGCAAGTCAGGCTTGCACATTTACAATGGTTGTAAGACTGGGAGAAATAGGCTTGGTAGCTCCAAGCCGGTGATGGTAGCTCTTGGAAGGATATATGTCTGGGAATATGCATATGATATGTCTGCATCAGCCAAAGGGGGTGGGGTTAAGGTTATGTGGAAAGATAACCTCAATGGCCATGTGCATGAGCATTCCATGATCAGAACTCAACCAAGGGGCGAAGGATTGATCAGTACTGGAGCTTGACAGTCAGCACATAGAAGTGGGGAGAAAAATATTCATAGGTTCATAGGTGTGTACTAGGCTAATGGCCCTGGGGCCTTTACAAACCTAGCCCATAGGATTACCCTGTCTTCGTGCCACCCGACCTTAGTTCCCAGTGCCTCTGTCGAGTAGAGCCACTGGAGTGATCCTGGGGTGAATTTTCTATTTCCCATCCACTCATCAAAATTTCTCTTGAAGAGGGTCAGTGGGGTATTCTGTTTGACATGTATGGGAAGTCTATTCCATAGCATGGGCAGTCTCTGAGTTATGAACCTGTCCCTCCAGCATGTTCTGTTGATTGTGGTAATGAGGTTGAGATTTCTGGAGCATGTGGTGCAGAGAGATTGGGATTTCTTTAGATGTAGCATTTCTAACAGAGCTGGGTCAGACATGGCTTTGTAAGTCGAGCAGAGATCGCCTCTAAGTAGGTGATATTAGACAGAATAGTTGGAGTTTTTTGAGTCTGTCCATATAGGACAAGTGTTTAAGGCCTAGGATCCTCTTTGTGAGATAGTTTTGTGGCCTCTGCAGTTGTTGCAGGTGTCTAGTGGGGTACATGCCAAATGGGGCATTGTACTCGATGATTGGCCTAATGAGGGAAGTGTAGAGGGAGACAATGACCTCTTTCTTCCTGGATGCAAAATCCTTAGTAATGAGATGTGCCAAATGTAGGACTTTCTGACCACAGTGGCAATGTGGTGGTCAAAAGAGAGGCTGCTGTCAACCTGTGTTCCCAGATCTCTTATAATGCCTTCTGTGTTCAGTGGACTACCATCGATGTGGTAATTCATGGGAACCAGGTTTTTCCCAGTGGTGATGACTACACATTTTTTGGCACTGAGCTTAAGGTCATGGTTCTGACACCACTCACTGGTCTCAGGGAGGCCTTTCTGTAGGATGTCAACATCACTTGGTGAGTTAATTTTAGCTCCTACTTGCAATCGTCTGCAAACTTTGTCAGCCAGAGTCCCTTCATGTTGGCTTGGACTTCAGAGAAGTAAATACCAAACAGGAGAGGACCCAGGACTGAACCCTGTGGGACTACACTTGTGACTCGTCGGCAGTCTGACTTGGAGTCAGCTACTTTCACACTGTGGGTTCTATCTGTGAGACAGTTTGCAACCCACCTAGTGATATAGGGGTTGATGCCTAGCTTAGTGAGTTTTTTTCCCTGAGTGGGGAATGGTATCAAAGGCCTTGGCCAGATCAAATTAGGCTGTATGAACCACCTTGCCTTCATCCACAGCTCTGGTGACTGACTCAAAGAAGTCAACCAAGTTGAGCAGGCATGATCTACCCTTCACAAAACCAAACTGTGTGGGATCCAGAGTTTGGAGATTCCCTATATCCTTGTTTATTAGGTCCATGATGATGCGTTCCATAGCTTTGCATATCAGTCTCGTCAGGCTAATGGGGCGATAGTTCCCAGGGTCTGTAGTCTCTCCTCCTTTGTGGAGAGGGATGACTGTAGCAGTGCACCATTTGGTAGGGACAAAGCCTGAGGTGAGGCTGTGATTGAACAGGGCACACAGGTGAGGTACCAGTTCACTCTAATATGAAAAAAAAATGTCTCTCTCTCTCTCTCTCTCTCAGGACTGTTTGGCACTGAATCAACAACTTACAAGGACAGGTTGGGGCTGGAACAAAAAGTTCTTTATTTTATAATCAAACTTTGTCCTGTTCTTCAGAGTATTATAGAAATAAACATGAAAATCTAGTAGAAGAGTGAGCCCAAATATATGCTTAAAATATGGAGATCTATCTTGCTTTTCTTTCTGGCATGTATTAGTATGGTGAGACAATTCCTGCTGCTGAAAAGTTTGTTTCTCACCTGCCATTTAACCACAGTATGGTGGCATAAGTTAACTGGGGTACTACAAAAGATTTGCTGGATTATATTTGCAGCAACTGTCCAGGATGGACTGGAATTTTTTAGTCTAGTAAAATATTAAAAAGGTGTTGAAAAGGTGCAATAATTTCTGGCTAGATCACACCCTCATACCTTATGGTTAGTCCTTGAGGTAGAATTTATGACCCTACAATGCCAGAAAATACAGAGTCCAGAGTGAAGAAATGCCTGCAACATGGAGGGTATAGGAGAAGGTCATAGGATGGAAAATAACTTTTTTGGGTGGCATAAGCTATGGTACCTTGCTGGCTAGGCTTACGTAGGCTCTTGGGCCGATAGCCTAGTACTTACCCATGAACCTATGAACCTATAATTAAACTTTATAAATTTAAACAGGTATTCCAGTACCGTAATGGAATCTGGAATAACTCAAATATTGAGGGACGAACCTTGCATTGGCTTCTGTGACTAGAACATGTGCTAATACTATGGAGTGGTATTATTCAAGTTAAGGATCATTATTCATAATATAAAGATGAGGGGGTGAAGGCTAAGTGAGATGACAAGAGTTCCTTTCAGGTGAGGATTCCACATAAAGATTTTTCTCTTCTGGACAATAACTTTAGGGACTTTTACAGCAAATTATCCAACACTTCCAAGGTTCAACAGGGTATGCTCTCAAAACTGTACAATCATTATGTATACTAAAAGTAAATGGAGGGAGATTTTAGTTTCACTCATTCAACAATTTGAATGGTCACATTTTCTCAGAAGATGGCAACAATTTAAGCAAATAGCAGTAATTGCCTTTACCTGCTTTAAAGTGATGCATTTCTGACAGCTTATTCCTAAACAACATTATCTATTTAATATGGGAAGAAACATATGCTGGAGATGCATTTCACAGGGGCTGGTTACTGGGACATGCTTTGGCTCTGTCCTCCAAGTCATGGGATTTGGAAGTTGGAAGAGCTCCCCTCCAAGTCATGGGATTAGGAAGAGCACTGTTCATAGCTGCTATGGCTTTAAGAATTTCAATTCATCCAATGGAAGATGTCAGTTTTTGGATTATGGGTGCATGTGGCACTAGATATAAACTATAAAACACAACAACGAAAACTCAGTCAGTATCTCAGACAGCTACCATTAACAATTATATCATCTTTCATAGCTGAATAAAAATAGCAAAAAAGGAATACATGGTTTCCAGTATGACAACACATAAAGAATGGATGCTTTGGAGTACTTTACCTTTTTGTTGGGTCAGTCATTTTAAATGTGTTAATAATTTAGAAGAGTATAAAATTCTGTGTTCAACTTTGGCATTGTTTCCATTGTTTAATAGTTCTATTTCTATTCTCAACATTGTCCAATTGTAATGTTATTTTTACATGACAGTCTTTACTATATGTGTTATTAAAATTATTAATAAGGAATTTATATTAAAAGAGAAAATTATAATCACAGTATTTGACACTTGCATCATATCTCGTATGAATCTGGTATTATTTTTGTCTTAGCAAAAAATGGCCATTTGCGGTCCAGTGCATCTACCTGATTATCAATAAATAAATAAATAAAAACATCTGACACCAAAGAAGATGTGTAACTCAGAAGTGTGTGGCACTCCTTTTGTTTTGTGTGGCTATTGGTGACTTTTTTGTTAGTATTTATTTGATTGGATTATTTTTCAGTTAACTAGAATTGTATGATGTTATTCTGGGCTCATACCTGTAAACAGAAGGTTGTGTGCACCAGAAGTGACTGAGGCTTTACACCTTGCATGGGAGTGCACAGGCTTATTCCACATGAAAAAAATAATATGCAGGTTCAAGCCCATGAAATAGAACATGCCTACATGATACTAATGTTGTAAAAGTGAAGCAGTCAAATGTACCATATCAGATACAAACATCAATACATATGAAGTAAGATATCAACATGAGCGATGCTGGGTGATTGCAAACCATACAGCTTGTAACTGTTAGTTAAACCACAAATATTATGACACATTATACAGAATGCCAGTTACAATGTTTCCATTCTCAGAATTTTAAGTATTGTAAATATTATAAATAAGTTAACAATACATGAGATACTGTGTTATCTGAACTAAGCAACAGTAAGGATTAGACTCTACTGTGATAAATACATTGAAGGATGTGTATTTTTTTGTGTGGGGGGGTGAGGCTTTCATTTTCAAGTAGCTTTGTTTTTTTATGGGGCTTCCAATCGTGCCATGAAACTGGAAGTTATATACCACCTTTGTGTCAGTTACAAGCATACCTCTCAACTGTCCAGATTTTCACAGAATGTTCAGATTTTTGCTTCATATTTTTGGGACTGTTCCTCATAAAATTTGTGGTTTTCTGGATTTTTGTGGCAAATCAGTAAGGATCAAATTCATTAAATAATGACAGGCATTTGAGTTTCTGACTTCATATCCTTCAGAAAATGCATGGCAACACAAGACCTTTTATTCTAGCAACTTTCTAAGTTTCTAAGAGCAATATTTAAATGTTGTGCCTATTTTTGTGACTTTGTCCCCCCTCCCATCATTTTTGTCTTTGTCCAGATTCTTTGTGCTAACAGGGTTGAAAGCTGTGGTTACAAGTGAAGAGCGTACTATATGGAAAAGAGAGTAGGAGTGTAGTTACATTCCTTAGTCTCATTTAGACAATTGCAAAATTAGTGACTTTAAATCGTTTACAGTGCAGGAAAAAGAGTTTTTTTCTCTCTGTATTTGGTTTGTGAATGAGAGTGTGACAGTAGTTTATAAACACAAGCAGGAAACCTACCCCATTACAGACAGGGAGTGAGTTGGCCCCTTTTTAGGATAAGGCATTGATACGCCTTGGTTGGTGCAAAGAACATGATCGCACAGAATGTGTTTAATAAAGTTCACAATATAGATTGTTTAGTGGAAGAACTGGCTACATACAACAGAAGGCCATCTTTCATTACAGATTTTCTGGAAGAGCCATAGATGTTCAGCGACAGTATAAAGTTCATCAAAGAGAAACATCAGCATTTTTCAATATAACAAATAGTTTCACTTTGTATGAAGTCAGTGTGATCTTTGCTGAAAAAAGATGGCATCTCACTGAATACTTTAGAAATTTGAAAACTTAAACCCTTTCAGGTGAGAACTTTTTAAAAGGTTATCTTATCAACGACTTTGCAGTGAATTTTTAATGAGACAAACAGCATAGATTTAGTTGTCTATGCATTCTTGTTAAGGTTCCTAACATGTAGCCATGTCAAAGAACTGGCACAAAATCACCATACTGACTAGTTTTAGTATTTGTAGAGGTTCGCTCATTGACCAAATCATCCACAAACAACAAGGCGTAATACATGTGCAAATACTGTGCAAAGCAGAGGACCCATTACAAAGCTCTTTGTATTCCACAACGTATGCTGTGTGGTTTACATAACTACACTCTGAAGAATATCTTAGTATCCAGCTTATCTTAGACATGGCAAATGTTTTCTAGAGAAAACCAGCTCACCTTGCATTTGCCTGAGTGTATTGCACAAAATCAAAGAGCACAGAAGCAGATGCTATACAAATCAAACTATTTTGTGCAGGATTAAGTTCATTCACAGCAATGTTTCTGAAGCTATATTAGCCTGTCTTATTGATTTTCTTGGATGTTAATGTATCATTTGTTGCCAATGAGACTGCAACTGTAATTAAATGGCTGTTATTACTGCTATAGGGCTTTGGAACCACTTAATTTCTGACTCACGGCTCTCACACTCTAAATACGTATACAAAATCATTTGTACACTGCATGAGTGGTCTTAATAGTGTTAACATACAAAAGAGATAATAATCATTAGTAGTCTGAGTTTCCAAACAGAAAATCTATTTGCACTCTGCAAATGTAACACTCTGCCACTTGAGAACTGCAAGGTCACAGGTTCAGAGTTCCCCAGAGGGATATACTCACTGAGTGACCCTGAAACAGGCAAACATTAACATTTTAAGGCTGCATTCACGCAGCTGTTGGAATACTACTAAAGGAGGACCTTTCTGTAAACAAGATATAGGTTCTCAGCTGGACTTTCCTCACTCAAACAAAAAGTTGTAATACAAGAATAAATGAAGCCTAGACTTGCTGAAACATGCATCTGATCTGGTCTGAACAAAACATAGTTACTTAATAGATTATGCTTTCACTCAGAACATATCACCAGATTAACCTGTAATGACAGGCTTCAACTTTACATTTGGGAAACTGTATCTGAGAACAGACCTGTAAGTTAACATGGTTATTTGAGCTGACATAGCAATACAGGCATGATTTGGGATTAAAAGCCCTTTCTTTGAATCATGGAGCCTGGCTTTGAAACCTTTGCTCATTTTTGTCAGGGGAGGGTCCCTTCCTAAAGTGCCCTGGGCTGACCTAGCAAAATCAGCTGTAGAGATTTAAATGTTTCTAAGAGGATTTGTTTAACTGTGTACTGATGACTCTACTTTTACAAACATTTTGTAATATTTATTTGGTAACTTTCAATTTTACACAAATTCATGGTTTAACTTTTATTTCTTAAAAGCCTTTCAAATAGGTTGTTATTTTTAGATGTTATAGAATAAAAAACAATATCTAAAAATTATTTAGAAAAAATCTGACAATTCCTTAGACAAAGAATGTTCAGTTAGCAACTTACTAGTGTTCACATAGCAGACATTGTCCAGCCTTGCAAAATACCAGAGCACTCAGCCATAAGCCTCTTACCTTAGTAAAACCATGGCATGAACATAAAAGATATACAATTGACGTCATTTTCATATGTATAAGTATACAGTGTTCTTAGTTCATTAAGTACCATCATGTGCCAAAATCGAATCCTTACAACTAAGTGTTAACTTATTTATATACATTTTAATAGTAATATACAGAATTGTCCAAATTCAGAACAACCTCTTATTTCAGAGTGACATGCACACTTTATAAGCCTTAGTACTATGAGAGGTCACATGAGCTTTAGAATTATGATTCATTTCATCAGCACTCCTGTAGCTGTGAAAGAATAGGTGAGTTTACCTTCCAATGGAACTTAATCTGTCAAGCTTAAATATTCTCCATGGATATCATTCTGAATAGAAAAATGTGAGCTCTATAAAAGAGCAAATATGGGCAAAACATGAAATTTAGAGACTATGGTTGATGGGGGTCATAGGCTCTTCCTGGGTACAAGAAGGGATCTTTCTTCCGTAGAAGGGAAGGATGAGACAAGTAGAAGCTAGGAGTACCCCATATGGATTCATTTTTTAAGGAGTATGGTCCATAGTATTCAGTCTGATCTGGCATGGCTGCCCAGTGAATTATATATGTGTTGAATGACTGGCTTGAGCAAGATGGTATTTTTTTGTGAGTAGTAGTAATGTGTAAGATTATGTGAGAAGGGTGAGGGGGCAGTGCTTGTTGAAATAATCTGTTTATGACTGAGGTGAGTTTAATCCCTAAGGTAACCGAGGGGTAGTTACAAGTTGCCATGCATGGGGAATTATACCTTGAAGGATGGCATCACACAAGGTTAGAGCAGCAAACTATGTGTCTTATCTGCAAGAGACTCCCTATAATGTTATTTGAGTCACTAACCTGATTAAGAGTAAGTGGTTTGAAAAGGGACTTACCAGGTAGGGGAAGATTTTTTTTATTTTGGTGAGAGAGGTCCACCTGAGTATTATCAAGTATGGGAAGCTCCAGGCGTACCAGGAATGGACTTAATGGAGGATAATTTTGTGATCATTTGTCATAAGAGGAGATTTGATAATTCTTTGTAAGAGCATTGCTCAGTACATGGTGTGTGTAGGCATCATGGGGACTACTTTTTAACTTAAACCAGTAGCATGCTGGACTTGTGGTTTACATCATCCTCAATGTGCTTTCATCCAAGTGCTAAGCTTAAAGTTATGACAAAACTTCTTCAAATGATAATGTCTGATTGTAGGAAGCATGATCATTACTGGAGATAAGAATTTAGTGTTAGACTCCAGACAGGAATATTTTGACCCCTCAGACCATATGGGATTTGGTGAACTTTGCAATACAAGGCATCCATAAGGAAGACTGCCCTAGACAGAGAGAGAGAGAGAGTGGAAGTTCTGCAAATATATTGTTCTTAAGCAAGCAGCCACACTTCTAGACTGTATATGTTTGTCTAATGCATTAGTGGATGATTTTCACATGATCACAATGCTCATGTCACTTATTTTCTATCACATATGTGTGGTGCCAAAATCTAACTTATTCTGCAGTGTATCCATTTAGGGGATTGTTTAAAGAATGCATACAAACTATACAGTCAAAATAGTGGGAATGGCGTGACTAAAAGTGTGCTTTGAGACACTTATTTTAATAAGGAGGCTCAATTCAATGATATTAAAGCAGCAAAGAGATGAAGCAGTTAAAATAGGAGTTAACAGGAATAGAAAGGATATCACAAACAGAGAGGTTACAAACCCCCACAGTATGATTTAGGATAGACTAAGACAAATTCTGAATGACCAAGTGAATGCAATTGTTAATTGGCTTAAGGGGCAAGTTCTTGAGGAGGTGGGTTCTTGTATGGAGGGTCAAGAGAGAAGTGAGGAAGACCAGAATTAAGTTGGTGAGGCTGAGGATGGAATGAGTGAAGATGTGCTAGTCAAATACATTGTGATTTTAGAGAGTGTTATAAATAAGGGAAGTGGACACTTGGAGCTTTGGCAGGAACAATGGATGTCTATTAGGCTAATTTTTTTTGTTTCAGACAAAATCCATTGATTGTAGTAATTCCTCCGAAAACTAGAGAGGAATTGAAGGTGTGCTTAGCTAAACAGTTACAAGTCAAGATGGAGTATTGCAATGAATTACATAAATCTTTTAAAGGGGACCATATGTATCTGTTTCTTGGAGTTATAAATGAGTTGGTGGCATGAGTTGTTGACTGGTGTGTCCTCTTTCACCCTTTTGGCATATACTATCATAACTCCACTTCTAAAACTTAGAAAGGATCCTGTACTAATGACTTACAACTTCCACTTAATTTATTCATTTGTTTGGGTTTGTTTGTTTGCTTGCTTGTTTGCTTGTTTGTTTGTGTGTTCAGTAGTTCCATAGATGCATATATTACAGAATTATGGATATAAATGAAGAAAATGCTAAGGAAATAGAGTTTTTTTTCTTTTTTTTTTTGCTTTCTTTCTGTTTCCTTTTTTTTGCTAAGGACAAAAAAGAATCAATGTCAATGTAGATGGAAGGATTTGTGAGGAAAATAACGTGGTAAAAGATGAGAAGGAAGGGATAATTTTTCTGTAATTTATAGCTACTTATGACAGCTTGTGCAAATATAATGGACAAATTGATTTAATATATTCATATAGAGCAACTTTGTTTTGTTAGGGAGATGGTTGGATCAGATGTAAACATATACTCCTATTTCCTAGCTCTACTGTATTAAATTGCCTTTAATAAGTTTTGCTGGACCTATTTATGGGAAGTATTGATGGCATTTGGGTTTCCACTGGACTATATGGATATGTTCTCAAAGGTGCTTCCCAGACACATTGCAGGACAGAGTCAAGTTAGTAGGACTGCCCATTCTCTCTGTCTCTCTCTTTCTTAGTAAATGGCTATTGGTTGTGTATGTACAGGGGTGAATGATACTATATACATATAGCTAGATAGATAGAAATATAGATGAATAGACAGATAGATAGATAGATAGATAGATAGATAGATAGATAGATAGATAGATAGATAGATAAATGGAGGGATAGATATGTTGTAGCACTCAATGGGACATCAAAATTAACTGAAAGTGTCATAAAAGAATAATGTTGAAAATATTATATATAAAAAGCTACTGTGCATTTTTTTGTAAATAAAACTGTTTTGTTAAATAGAGTTATTCATTTAACAAAGGCAGGGACATCGCTGCATTTACTTGAGTTGGTTTTCAGAGGTTTGGTGGTTAATGAAGCAGTCAGTGGTGTACAATCAGGGGCTCTGAAGTTAGCCAATTTAGAGTCATCAGTCATTCCTGGAGAGGGATTTTGTGCCCAGAGCAACGGTTCTGGGTGAAACACCACAGAGGAAAACACCAGAAGGAACCTGGATATCATTCCTGTCCAAGAGAAAACCAGTAGAAAAGGTGCTGCTGAAAAGTTCTGAAACACTTGTTTCCATGTTGCTGGGGCTATGCTTAAAGGTAATTTAAACTGATTATTTGGGAATAACCTGCATTTTATTTATTTTATTTTTTTTTTATTTGTTTGCTTGTATTCAATAAAACCACATTATTTTTACAATGGTTGTCTCTGCTTCATTATGCATTTCCACAAAATCCAGTTATATACTGATAATGTTCTGATACTAAGTAATCCTTCTTCCTGTATCACTGGAGTGCTTACAGGAGGAAGTTAGTACTACAGGCTATTTTCTTGTTGAGTCTATGTTAACTTTTCATCATTGTCTTAACAACATTGAGGTGAATTAATTATTCATTGAATTATGGTTCAAATTACACCCAAGTTCCAGTACTTGTATGCCTCTAACTGGAAGGAGGTGGCTGACAGAATAAGGAAGGCGGAGTATTCATTCTCAAGAACTAAGTGTGACATACAGGATACAGTTGTGCAGATTCATCACAAGATGTTTTTGTGCAAGCTTCAGTCGGTTGTGATAATAAATGGGGCTCTCTCAGGGAGAATAATTAAGACGTTGTGAGAAACCCTTGGGTGGAACTATATGGGAGAAATAAAAAAAATGTTTTTTTGTATTCTGCAGGGCTTCAGTTTGATTACTTTCACTGTATTGGCAATGGTTTTTCAATGCTTCAAGGTAAGGAATGCAGCTAAAGTTAGGCTTCTGAAGATAGGTTAGGTAGAATAGTGGACTTCTGAAAGATTTATGACACACAGCCTCAGGCTGATGCACTGAGGCCTCTAAATTGCTATGTGGGAGGGTCAGGCAATATATAAGCAGGAATCTTGCACATCTAAAGGAAACGCTGCTAACTGTACTGAGATCATTAGACAAGAGCAGACGGCTAGATCAGAGTCCTAGGTTAGCAGACTTGGAGTGTGATAATTTTAACCAGCCATTTCAGATTCGTACAACAGTGTACCTGCTCACCTCACTGGAACTACCTTGACTCATTTCTAGGGTAATATTTGGGAATCAGAGTAGGTATTTGTTGAACATCATAAGCTTAGTGTTGTGTTATCAACAGTGGCTCTTTTGAATATCATAAGCTTAGTGTTATGTTATCCACAGTGGCTCTGTGCACAGCAATTCATGATTCTCCAGCTATCACACAAAGCCATGCCCTAAAATTACTATCAAAAGCTAAAAATACTGCATTGATGGAACCAGACAATATTCCTGGATGCATCTTTAATAGCATGAAGCATAATTTAGCTGCACCCCTAACAACACTGTTCAATCTCAGCCTCCATACAGGTTTTGTTCCAAGTGAATGAAGAACAGCTACAG
Organism: Protopterus annectens; assembly: GCF_019279795.1. Lineage (NCBI taxonomy): Eukaryota > Metazoa > Chordata > Ceratodontiformes > Protopteridae > Protopterus > Protopterus annectens. Next base: position 1,089,697,420 of record NC_056746.1, on the reverse strand, counting down.
TCATTCCCCTGCATAAGTGAGAACCTTCCACAGACCCAGGCAATTGCAGACCTATAAGTCTGACCAGCCTCATATGCAAAGCCATGGAAAGACTTATCATGGAATTAATCAATAAGGACATAGGGAATTTCCAAACACTGGAACCGTCTCAGTTTGGATTAATCAAGGGCAGGTCATGTTTACTCAGCCTGGTGAATTTTTTTGAAAAGGTCACCAAAGCAATGGATGAAGGCAAAATGGTACATGCCACATACCTTGACCTGGCCAAGACTTTTGACACAATTCCCCACTCAGGCATGGAAGAAAAGCTAAATAAACTGAGAATAACCCCCTATGTCACCCTCTGGATTGCCAACTGGCTCACAGATAGGACACAGATAATCAAAATGGGGAACGTTACCTCTACAAAGAGACCAGTCATCACTGGAGTCCCCCAGCGTTCTGTGCTGAGACCTCTCCTGTTTGGCATGTACTTTTCTTAAGTAAAAGCCAATACCAAAGGGCTCTGGATTACTATGTTTGCAAGCGACTGCAAGCTAGGAGCAGTCACTGAATCCCCAAATGACTTAGCCATCCTGCAGGAAGGTTTGTCTCAGATAAATAAGTGATGTCAAAATCATGGTCTGAAACTAAATGCAAAAAAATGTATTATTGTATCCTTTGGGACATCATCTACCCCAGGGAACGCCCACATTGACAACAGACCCCTAAGAACTCAGTTTTTTGGGATTTAGGAACTTATGTGGATGTTGACTTAATATTTGACCAACATGTCTATTGTTGTAAGAAAGTCCTTCTATATTGCACAGCTTATAAACAAAGGGATTGTGTCTAGAACTAGGAATGCCATTGTCCTTCTTTACTCAGCCCTCATTAGGCCTGTCATTAAATATAATGCCCCCTTTGGCATGTATCTGTCCAGACACATGCAGCAACTGTAATGCCCACAGAGATACCTTACTAAAAGGATTCAAGGCCTAAGCAACATGTCCTACATGGACTGATTCAAAGCTCTGTCACTATATTCTATATCCTACAGACTGCTAAGAGGTGACCTGTGTATGTCACACAAGACATCCTCCGACCCATTACTGATGGATTTGCAGCACATCAGCAAGTCATATGGCATCAGAAATACTCAGACTTGGGATCTAAACCTCTTCTGCAACATCAATAAAATGGTTTGGAGGGACAGGTATATTTTGCAGATGATACCGCTCCTGTGAAACAGACTCCTCATCCACATAAAACAAAGTTTATCCCTGTCCATTTTCAAGCACAACTTAGATCTATGGATGGTAAATAGAACATTTACCCCAGAACTGCCACCCTGTACTATTAATGGACAGAGGCAGCTACTAAATGCTTTATCCCATTCATGAGACCCCTCAAATTATCTATGGTATGAACCCAGTTATTCTCTTTAGGGGCAATATATAATTATCAATCACAGAATGGGTAAGGCCAGTCTATATGAAACAGGATAGGATATTTCAAAAACACAAAAAGGGAAATTGGCTAGGCTTAAAATGGCCCACAAGGGCAGCTAGCCTAGTACTCACCTATGAACCTATTCTGTTTTGGAATGGAAGGAGTAGATACTGAATACCCTGTAATCAGGTCAAAATGATTTTTTTTTCATTTACCACCACTGCTAATGACTGCAGCATGTTCCACATCCATTTCCCTGAAAAAATCCCATTCCTGGTGGTCCCTGTGCTTGTGATGCTCTACACTGTGACCCACACCCAGCGGGCCTCCCTCCAGCAGATGCCATAGGTTCAGTAGTGTTACAACCGATCAGGCTTCCCCAAATGGGATGAGATTATACAATGGTCTGTGATACTGCAGCTTCTAAGCAGGCTTTTGCTTTAAGCCCTACATTCCTTCCTCAGATATCCTGAGATATGTCATGAAGTGAGTACGCAACAGTGCTTAAGCGAGCTTCATGTTTTCATTTGTCCACCCGCCTTACAATTGCCAACAGCTTCTTATTGTATTATCAATATCACTCCTAGAACTTGTATCTTGGGCTGTACCTCCAGTACCTCCCTTCCTCAATGGAAGAGCTGAGCAGGCATTGCCTCATCATTCCCCCTCCCCCTGCTATTGGCTCCGTCTGCACCTGGGCTACTAGTCACATGTGTGCTGTCTGGATCATAGTCAGTGCTTTATCCATGTGTATCTTGGAAGCAACCAAGGTGAACATTTGAGTAGGGTTCATAAATGTTTTTGCAAACAGGTTTCCATGTCCATATATGGATTTATGCATAGAGAAGTAGTTCACAGAAAGTGAATTATTTTTGGGAAGATTTGTGTCAAGCCCTTAGGCTTGCAGTTGCATCTCCAGGATAAAGGATGTACATTTGCAAGTACATCTTGATTTTTGGATCCTCCCTCAGAAAAGTGATCTAGATGTGCCAGGAAGCATTGTTTTGGCAGGAGAGTGAACACAGCATTGTAGATTTAGTGTCTCTTGGCAAGATGTCTATTGATTAAATGATATATGGAGATGATTTGCTGTTGATTAGATGATATTGGAGATTATTTTTTGAAGGCTGGGTGAACTATTAGTGGAGGTAGTACAGCTTTGGAGAAAGACATAATAGTACTTAATATAAGTGTGGGTGGATTTCCATCTGTGTGTGTACTGTTTGTTAATCGTCTTCTTCTTTCGGCTGCTCCCGTTAGGGGTCACCACAGTGGATCATCTGTTTCCATTTCTTCCTGTCCTCTGCATCTTTCTCTGTCACACCAATCACCTGCATGTCCTCTCACACCACATCCATAAACCTTATCTTAGGCCTTCCTCTTTTCCTGTTACCTGGCAGCTTCATCCTTAGCATCTTTTTCCCAATATACTCTGCATCCCTCCTCAGCACATGTCCAAACCAACGTAATCTTGCCTCTCTGGCTTTGTCTCCAAACCTTCCAACCTGGGCTGACACTCTGATATCCTTATTCCTAATCCTGTCCACCCTCGTCACACCCAGTGCAAATCTTTGCATCTTTAACTCTGCCACGTCCAGCTCTGACTCCTGCCTTTTTGTCAATGCCACTGTCTCCAACCCAGATAACATAGCTCTCACTACCCTCTTGTAGACCTTCCTTTTCACTCTTACTGGTACTTGTCTATCACAAATCACTCCTGACACTCTTCTCCACCCACTCCATCCTACCTGTATTCTCTTCTTCACCTCTCTTCCACACTCACCATTACTCTGAACTGTTGATCCCAAGTATTTAAACTCATCCACCTTCACCACTTCTACTGTTTGGTATACTTTGTAAAGTGGAAATGAAAGATTTTTGATAAGACAAGTGCCTATGTATCAGTTCCAGAAGGTTACTATTAGGAATCATCTAAATATAAATTGCTTTGTAGGCAATGGGTTATATGGAGTGGGCCAGACATGAAGCCTTAGGGAGGCTAACAGAAAAGTAAGATGCCATGGTTCTTTTTCCTCTCCATATATGAGTGAGGTTGGGGATACTATGAATTGCAGATGGAAATATATAGTACAAAGCAGAACAACAGTCACTCATGGCTTAGTAGCAAGGACATGTGTATAATATTATTAGAGGCGTATATTTTGTTTATGAAGGCGTCAGGACTGTGGGGCTTTAAATACATGAAAGTGTCTGTTGTTATAGGAGCCCGAATTGTTGCTATGAAACAGTTTTATCTGTGTTATTTCATTAATCAATTCCAATGTTTTTGAGTTAGTACATGTGCATATGTAATATTGACTTGGGGATTTTGTACTGATTTTTGAATATGTATTACTGGGCCATTCTTTGTGCCATGTGATTTCTGAAATTAATAAATATGTGAAATGGCTAAAATAATCTTCATAAATGAAGCAGAAATCAGTAACTCTATATTCAGCCATTACAAAACTGCAGAAAACTCTTGCAAGTTACTTTTTTGCAACAATGCATATTATTTAATAGCGTTATTTATTTGCTGACTTACTTATTTACTGACTGTATTTGTTTATTTGTTAAATGTAAGTATTGTCTGAGCACTGCCCATTATAGAGGAAGACCAGGTAGATAAAACACAAACACTAATCCATACAGTACTGCTACATATGTAAAAGGAAGATACTGTAGGACTAATGACTGATATTTGTACTACGACTGATATACCTGATCTTGGATTGGAAAAAGTGGGATTGCCAATGTACTTCTGTCATTGAGAAGGTCTACGTATTCCACAAAGGTTGAACCTACTTATTAATAACAGGTGATCAGTGTGTTATCAAACAAGTTGTAGAAGTCAATGAACATGGCTCTAACCATGTTGTCTTTGTGAAACGGTCTCAGTGCGGATCTTACGTGTTAGTAAATGCAATAATTGTAGCTCTGTCTACAATGGCGCCAAAACTACAGTATGACTTCAATAAAATATCATGGAATTTTATGTGGTAAGTTAACTGTTTTAGATTTTTCACCATGGGGCTCAGAATACTATTGTCCTTCTTCCTTTGAAGACTGGCATAATAATTTTTGTTTTTTTTCACAGATATTTTTGGTATTTTTCCTTTATTATGTTGGGATTCTACAATATAATGATTGTGTGAGAGAGAGTTTGACTGCTGTTTGGAGGTAGGATGGCTGTAGATTGCCTGCAACTGTTGAACTGTAGTCCTTGTTTGTGAAACTGACCTAGTTATAGTCATTCTGGTTGCACTTTGCAGTTGCAAATGTGAATACGAAGTCCAGAGAAGCGCAGTCTTCAGGCATAAGAGAAATGGTTTGATACATTTAACGCAAGCAAAGTATTAGCAGCATGTAGTATCATGTTCAATTCCCCAGAATGGCTACAACATTGATAAAAAAGTTTTTACAGCTTGTACATTGTCAAATTTATTTATTTATTTATTTGCAGTTAATAAAGCAGTTGGAAAATGCTTGCGAAACTAATGGATTGCCCAATGTAATATGTTTAGAATGGATTGGTTGATGTATGCATTTCCAGTATTTATTGTTTTTGTTGAGTTTTTGACTGTACTTTGCACATTGTCAAAGTATTCCTTTTTTGTTTTGGCAATTATTTATTTATTTGTTTATTTATTTATTGACTGACTGGTTGATTGAATGACTAATTTTTGCAGAGGCTTCTTGACCGTTTGTGTTTTTGTATGTCAGAAAGGGAATGTATTGTTTAGAAGAGTTTCCAGTGGTTTCCAAAGGGTGTTATATAGCATGAGCTGCTTGAACTGAGTGGCTTCCCAAGGCTGTGATTTCCTCTTAATTCTTGCTGTTGTGGTTCTGCTGCTGAGCTTACTACATTCAGGAGTGTGTTAATAGACTATTGAATTGTTTCATCCAGGTTTGCTAGTGTTGGGGGGAACAAATCAGTATGTTGAAAGATTTGTACAAAAGCTGAAGCATCATGGGTTATGACTGATGTGACAGTTTTTCTTTTTGTAGTTAATGATTGTGGAAGGAGCTAGTTTATAGGTAATAATAAGCTATCAGTCCGCAGGGTATTACAAGCCTTAGACAATAACCAGAAGTCAGAATCAAGCCCGTACCGTGTATCTATGAGGTACATTTCTTAACCACTATGCCAACCCCTCTTACAATGCATTTCTGGTATCTCATTCTCCAGCGAAGTCTTGCCACAAACTTGTGAACTTTAAAATTCAAAAATCCTCTACAGCAAATCCCACTGAATTTAAGGATTACAAAATGCCAACCTCAACCTACTCCATGATAAAATATCAGAATTAATTCATAACTGCACCTCACCTGACCTTGATACAGATACAAACTTCACAAAGGAGTTCTGCAATCATTTAAAAAAATGCACAGAGGTAGCAGTCACTACTAAAACCAAGTATCATGGAAAATTCAAGCCCAAACCACCCTGGTGGAAAGTACTAACCAAGACCAAAAATACTTTCTCCATGGGACCTGACAATATACCTAGTTGCTTAACAAACAGTGTTAAATATGCTCTTGCAAAAACATTCTTTAAATTGTTTAACCTGTTTAGCTACTAGTTTTGCCCCCATAAGAGGTATACTGGAGTGGTGATGGTCATCCATAAGGGTGACCTTACAACTGACACAAATAATTATACACATATTCATCCTTTCAAGACTTATCTTCAAAGCCATTTTATAACTATCCTCATAAACTACAGTATCACAAATCTCATTAGATTTGACTCCCAACAGTTTGGCTTTGTCAAGGGTAGATCCTGTCCACTGAATCTGGTGAACATCTCCAGAATGGTTACTAAGGCTATAGATCATGGCCATGCAGTACAAGTGGCATATCTTGATCTGGCCAAGGCCTTCAATACTATTCCCCATGCTGGCATCATATAGAAGCTAAATGTTTTAAAAATGACTCCATATGTGGTAAGATGGATAGCAAACTGGCTGAAAGACAAAACCCACATAGTGAGAGTTTCAGGTGCCTCGTCACAGAGTACGAAAGTAACAAGCAGTATCTCACATGGCTCACTGCTGGGACCTCTCTTTTTTGGCATTTGCTTCTCAGATCTCTGAGCAGGGAGTAAAGACCTCTGGCTAGCAAGGTTTGCAGGTGACTGTAAACTAGTGGTTGTAGTTAAGTCATCATCTGCCACTTAAATCCTGCAAAAGGAACTTTCCCAAATAAACTCTTGGTGTGCAAAAAATGAGCTACAACTACATGCTAAAAGTGTAGTGACATTACTATTGGCAAACAACCCCCTCCCCCCTTGTCATCTTGTATACACAACACACGATTTCAAAAACAAAAATGTAGCCAGGGAGCTAGGAACATGAGTGGATACCTCCCTCTCTTTTGGCCATCATGTGACAATGGTTGTCACAAAATCCTTTTATTTAGCACAGTTAATTGCCAAAGTAATAGAATCAAGGTCTATAGAGGTAATTATTCCCTTTTACTCAGCATTTATCAGACCGATTCTTGAATGTGATGTCTTTTTTTAGGATGTATCTCTCTAAATATATCAAGTAATTAGAAAAACTTCAAAGTCCCAAAGGTTTCTAACCAAAATTGTCATAGGACTAAAGCCCTGAGCTACCAAAAGGGGTTGGAAGCTTAATCCCTTTATTCTGTTTCTTACAGACTTTTGAGTAGAGATCTCTGTCTCAGCTTACTGCACCATTAGAGACCTGGTTGGCCTGGTCCTCCTGTATCTCTGTAAGTCCAAGATCTCCATCAGTACGAGAAACAAGAGACTTAAATCTTCTCCAGTAGATAAATATAACATGGTAGAGGGGTAGGTTTATAACCCAGCACATCCAAAACATCTGAAATAAACTTCTGCATGTTAAGCAGCACATTTTACTATCTTCCTATAAATATAAACTAGATGGCTGGATAAGTATCCACAAATTTATTGTGTGATTAACTGGTATAGCCCTCTTGGTGAAAGGAGGTGTGGCATGAGGGTGGGTGCTGGCAAGACATCTCTCTCTCTCTCTCTTTCCCGTTTACGCACCATGTGGTACATTGGGCAAAGAGTACCTTTCAGTGCTAGTTGTTTCTGTAGCAGTTATGGGTTTTATGGGTTCAGGTTGCTAGCCCTAGGCCCAACCCTCCTCAGAGGGTGCACCACACACATTCACTTGCACACACTCACACCTAGGGCCAATTTAGAGTGATCAGTCTACCTACTGCATGTCTTTGGAATGTGGCAGGAAATAGGAGTACCCAGAGGAAACCCACATGAATGCAGGGAGGACATACAGACTCCACACAGAAGGCACCCCAGCCAAAAATCGAAACAGAGAACCTCTTGCTGTGAGGTGACAATGCTAACCACTGTGCCACTGTGCTGCATGCTGGCAAGACATGAATGGTCATAAAACCAGTGGTATTGAAATATTTATGAATCCATAATCTCAAAAGAAAATAGCAGCTTGAGTGTGATGTTTGAGCCTTTGCTAATAGCATTGTTGCATATGAGTGGTAGAGCTATATGCAGGTTTTTGTTGTGTGGTGCTTGTATTATTTATGCTCATAGAAGCAGAAGGCTAAAGTAAACCTGTGGGACACAAACAGCTCACACATGTTAGGAGCCCATGTCATGCGGAGCAAGAACAATCAGGAAGAGAACTATGTAGAAAACCAGCGAGGTCTCAAAAGAAAAAGTAGGGTTGGTCTGTGTAATGTATACATAGTTGTGAAAACATGCTGGACTGTTAGTTCTTAAATATGGAGTGAGGAGTGGGTTCAACTGGTGTGTGGAGAAAGAGGAATGTGCAAGGAGCAGTGGTACAAAGCCGCTGTAGTATGAATGGTATTGGGTTATGTAGAGTAATGACTCGTAGAAGGAAAGTAAGTTACCTAGGTAACTATAAAAATATTTAATAGGAAGGTAGGTTATATAGATATCTGCAAGAATATATAGTAGGAATGTAATATATTTGCAAGAAGTAGAAAGCAGAGAAGTGTTATATGAGCTTTCTTCATTAGCTGCTTATTTGCCAAAAAATATGGGGGTGCAGTAATGCAGGTGAGCTGTGAGAGTTAGAGAACAGCAGATGATAAAGCTACTAATAGGCAGGTAGGTGATTGCAATTCAGAGGCTACAGATGATAAGGTTTAAGGAAAGTAGATGTGGAGTTAGAGGGAGTTTATAGTGAGAATACGGTTCAGTATATTGATCCTGGGTAGGTGAAAGGAGGTTGTAGGGAATGGGCCTCCCCTAGGCTCTATCTATGCTCAAGGTACAAGGAAAAAGCAATAGTAATACGCAAGAATGCTGCAGGTATGAGATTAGACTCATAGATGAAATACGTTTCTGCCACTACAAGACAGCAACAGACTAGTTACATTCTTTCTGTACTAGATCTTTAATGACTTAACTATAATGAGTCTAATCAAGGAAGTAGAAGAAACAATCAATGACAAGGAGGTTCTTCAACAAGTAACATTGTAAATATCATGAACTAATAAAACTTGTGCTGTGATCCTGAAGCAAAACATTTAATGACAGCCCTTCCTTGTAGTCAAAGTATCCATACACAGTGAGACACAGTCAGCTAAACAAATCATTAATAAATACCTTGTGCATTCAGAAGAGTTCTAATTTCCCTGGCATTGAACTACAGTTTAAATAAACACATTCAGCTTTATTTAAATTGTAAAGCACAGTCACTAGCAGCTTTTGTTGCCCAGAGGAAGCACGTCGACATCAGTGCCTGTTTTTTTTTGTTTGTTTTTGTTTTGTTTTTTTTGCACTTTGAATACCCTTTTCACATGAACAAATAAATAGTGTGTGGTCTTTCAGTATGATCCACTCGTACAGAAAAGGAATAAAAATGCAGTGCCTAAGAATAGATCCCCTTAAACAAATGTGGCCTGAGATGAGAAACAAAATTAATGCAAAATACTCTATTCCCTAGAGGCATTTCAGACAGACCTTCCCTTGATCTGGCTCCTGAGGAAGGAGAACAAAAGTAATGAAATTGTTTACAGCCAGATCATTGTAGGCATTTCATTATAGAACACAGGTAACTGTAAAATTTCCATGCAGTGTGTTTACCAGAAGTCTATTTAAGATCAGATATATTTGAGGAATATTCAAGCATCTATATTAATAGGTTTAAACAATTTTTCAGTGAGTTGACACAAGCTAAGGGGTGTGTGCCACACACCTCCACAATGTCTAACTTTTCTGCATCTTTTGCAAAAAAACACTTCATTATTGTCTCACGTTTAGGTGAGACCCTTCTATATCAGTACGATTGACACTCATCTCACCCCTCAAGGAGCATAAGTTTCAATTCAGTGAGTACTCTCCAAGTAGTATGTGAAGGATTCATTTCTGAGGGCAGTTACCACCACTCCATCGCATTCTAACAGGCATACAAAATGCGGTCTGAACATTTACATAGATTGCATTAATAAACGTAAACCAACATTCAAATGAACAGTTCACCCAGTGTATGTAATCATTACAGAAATAGAATGATTAGCCATGACATTTTATAATGCTTTAGAAATTAGAAGAAACCACAAACGTGTCTGTTCTCTCACAGTGTAGAAAGGGGTCCGTATTTTGGAATCACATAAAGTTACTGTAGTTTGGTAGTAAGCTCATTGCTAACTACTGCTTTTAGAAAGATTCTGTAGCTTGTGTAACTGGTACATAGAGTGTCAAATCCATTCTCAAAGAGATGAGCCTTACACATCCAGATGATTAAGTGGGTACATTGTGACAGTAGTAACCACCTGATGCAAACCTCAGAGGACACACACACACACACACACACACACACACACACACACACACACACACACACACACACATGGAGTAAGTTGTTACAAAATAGACGGCTCCGAAAATAAGCCTCTGTGGTTGGAGAAAGAGTATAAAACTAACAGGTTTACTAGAAGCACAGGCAATGCCCAGTAAAAAAAAATAAGGATAAGGCATGAGTGTGATCCAAGCTATTGTATCCGACTATAGTATAAGGCAAATATAGCACAAGCTGTTTTATGCAGGAGGGTTGACAATACTGCACCCCCCCACACACACACACACACTCACACACACACATACATACACATATGGTAGCTGTGTTTTTTTTGTAATTATTCTATACATTTTCCATTCTCACTGAAGAGTATTTTAACTAATATCTGATATCGCTGGAGGTCCTCATCCCGCCCCCACCTGAAATAAAAAAGACCACAGTGAAAAACTTCTCAAAAGCCGACTTCACACTTCTAAAAACTAGTGTGGTCTCCTTTAAGGCCCCTGAGCCAGTGGTAAACATTACTCAAACCACTGAATCACTTACAAATGCCTTCTACCAGTACCTATAGGACTGCATGGATCAGGCAATCCCAAACAAAACTAAGACTCTTTGTAGCAAAGGCAAGCGTCCAGTCTGGTGGACCCCAGCCATAAACAAGCTCTACATCAAAAGGAGGAAGCTACTACAAGATAGAGCAAAATCCTTGAAAGGTAAGACACCTTTGATCATTATAAGTAAAAAACTAAGAGCTCTCATAAAATCATCCAAGGCAAATTTTGAGAGAAAAATCGCCAAGGACTCAAAAGACAATCATAAGGCCTTCTTTAGCTATGTTAGAAACCTAGGAGGAAACTCCCAGATATGCTCAGAATTAGTTCAAAATGATGTGAAGATTACTGAACCTACACACATTGCCAACATACTGGCTGACAGGTTCAGTGCAAACTTCTCCCTCCCCCCCCAAAGGAGAGATATCTATACCAGAGGATTGTAGCCCCCCAAACATCTCCAACGCCCAGGTGAGAACTGCTCTCTCTAAGGCAAAAAACACAGCATCCATGGGACCGGATGGTGTCCCCGGCTGTGTGCTCCACGAACTCAATGAGGAATTAAACCCGCAGTTAGGACAGCTGTTTAATCTTAGCCTCACCTCAGGATATGTACCCAAGGAGTGGCGCACGGCGACTGTGATCCCACTTCACAAGGGCGGTGCCTCCACCGACCCTGGAAATTACCGTCCCATTAGCTTGACAAGCCTTATCTGCAAAGCCATGGAGAGGATCATAATGGAACTCATAAATAAAGACATAGGGAACTTGCAGACTTTGGATCCAACCCAGTTTGGCTTTGTCAAAGGCAGATCATGCCTTTTAAACTTGGTTGACTTTTTCGAGACAGTCACCAAGGCCATTGATGAGGGAAAGGCAGTCCATACAGCCTACCTCGACCTGGCAAAGGCCTTCGACACAATACCCCACTCAGGTATCATCGAAAAACTCATCAGCTTGAATGTAAACCCATACATCACAAGATGGGTTGCAAACTGGCTAAGTGACAGAACCCACAGGGTCAGAGTTGCTGGAGCCATGTCAGACTCAAAGCCTGTCACAAGTGGTGTCCCACAGGGCTCAGTCCTGGGTCCACTCTTGTTCGGCATCTACTTTTCTGAAGTACAAGCAAACACAGGAGGGTTATGGCTGACAAAGTTTGCAGATGACTGCAAACTGGGCCATAGTCGAAAACACATCTGACACAGATATCCTTCAGAAGGGCCTCACAGAAATGGATAACTGGTGCCAGAGCCATGGCCTAAAGTTAAACGCCAAGAAATGCATAGTCATACCCTTCGGGAAAAACAAGGTTACCCCTAGCTACCATATAGGTGGCAATCTACTGAGCACAGAAGAAGTCATCAGGGATCTGGGGACCCAGGTTGACAGTAGCCTTCGTTTGACACTCATATTGCTAAAGTAGTTAGGAAAACCTTCTACATTGCCCACCTGATCATGAAGGGATTCACATCTAGATCAAGGGAGGTCATCGTCCCCTGTACTCATCACTCATTAGACCTATGATTGAGTACAATGCCCCATTCGAATGTATCTGACCCAACACCTGCAGCAGCTGGAAAGGCCCCAAAAGTTCCTCACCAAAAGGATAAAGGGTCTCAAAAATATGTCTTATGCTGCCCGACTGAAAGAACTCCAGCTCTATTCAGTCTCATACCGCTTGCTCAGAGGTGACCTGTGCCTGACATATAAGGCCATGTCAAACCCAGATTTGATGAATATGCTTCACCTCAAAAAATCTAGATCCCTCAGAACCACAAGGGTGGGAGACTTAAACCTTGACACGGTTATTAATAGAACGTGCTGGAGGGACAGATTCATCACCCAGAGACTCCCTATACTGTGGAACAAAATCCCAGTACATGTGAGGCAGAGCACCTCGCTGGCCTTGTTCATTACTTCAGTGTCACTGCTTGACAGAGGCACAGCAAAATAATAGGCATAGTTTTATTCAAACTAAAGGGGTGGCGAAAGCCACATAACTATGGGCTAGGCTTATAAATGCCCTTGGGCAGATAGCCTAGTATGAACCTATGAACCTATGAACCTAATCACACTACTGAACATAAAATAATCCGTTCTTCAATTTTCTGGTTCAATCAATTAATGACCAGAATTCATACCTTGTTAGCATCCATTATTTATTATTTTTCATAGAGAGAGAGAGAGTGTGTGTGTGTGTGTGTGTGTGTGTGTGTGTGTGTGTGTGTGTGTGTGTGTGTGTGTGTGTGTGTGCCACACACCTCCACAATGTCTACTTTTCTGCATCTTTTGCAAAAACAAAATTGTAAAAATCAATTATTATTGCAGCACATTTAGATCAGACCCCTCTATATCAGTGTGATTGGCACTCAACTCACCTCTCAGGGAGCATCATTGTAAATTAAGTGAGTACTCCCAAGTAGTATGTGAAATATTAATTTCTGAGTGTAGTTACCATTACCCCATCCAATTCTAACAGGCACTTTATTTCCTCTCTGTTGACCTTCTTTCTCTGCCCCTCCCTTCTGCCTCCTACCTCATAACTGTAGGCCTACAACCATAAACATTTTAATTCATTGAACTGTATATATTGTAACTGTCTGTTTATAGATAAGAAGCAAATACCACCAAATAGTATGGGAGTCAGTATTGAGTCATGTGGGATACCACTGTTTGTACTGACAAGGTCCAGTAGAAGGCCTCTTGCCTAGACTTGCATATTGTTGATATTAACCAAAGTCAGACACACCAAATAATGTGTCCATTTATATTTAGTATGCTGAGCTCATCAGAGTATATCTATGTTAAATTGTGTTGAAGGCCTTAGCCAAATCCAGGTATACTGTCTGCAGAACAAGGGTTTCAAATAACATTGCTGCAACCTCCTCAAAAAATTAAAGGTTTAAAAGACACAGTTTACTTCTAACAAACCTACATTAGTTAAGCTCAAGAAGTAGTGCCTCCCTAGTACGTTTATCATTTAATGTTTCTTCCACTATTATTCTCTCCCATTACTTTGCATAGCATGTATGTTGGGTTTATCAGTCTATAATTAATGGCTGAAGTGAAGCTTTCTTTGATTGTTATTTATTATTTTATTTATTTTATTTTATATTTGTTGACCATGTTTGTCCGACTGAGCTGATAGCCCTTTTTCAGCAGAGGCCCAGGGAGAAAAGCTCCACAGTTATTTATACAAGTAAACAGAGTACTTAAGGTATCAGAAAACAACATTTGAAGAAAAGCTCCAGGAATTAGTTAGTTACAACATGTTTATAATATTCAAATAGCATTTATATTAAATACAGACTATTAAAATTAAGTTTTCAATAAGAAACAAGTATCAACACTGATTCAGAGATAGGATTGTGATTGTAATGCAGCATAATTAAGATACTTTAATTATAGGAGTTACAGTAAGATAATTGGAAATAGAAGTGTTATGAGAGTAGGAATATGGTTAGATTGAGTAGTAAGTGAGAATGTATAGATAGGGCAGAACTTAAGCAGTGGATTAAGACAGGCACGTGTGCTGCAATAGAATAGGAAAGAGAATAGGTTATGGAAGCTGATTATAGGAACCCCTGAAGCTTATTTCCTTTGATTAAGAATGTATCCTGTTTTTGGTTTCCAAGATGGCTGCACACTGATCAACAGCTTAATTTCTGGTCTACCAGTGTGGAAAAAGAAACTGATAGATAAGAGTCAGTAATTCTGCCTGTTTTAGTAAGAGTCAGTTACTAGCTAGTAGGTACATTACCTGGATGCCAGCAAAGAAGAAACTTAAACAGCCCAAAAGAAAATCAACTAGAAAAGGTGAAGAGAAAACACTGATTGAGAGGAATCCTACAATTGTTCATCAAAAAGCAGTTCAAGCTCCACCTTTGGTATAAAAAATGGCTTCCAGTAACTTAGAGGGGGAAAAAAGTCATATGTGCTCAGAATTTATTAACATAAATGAAACACTGAAAGAATATAGCAACTCAAATAACCAAATGCTGGAAAAAATGGAAGAAGTTTTAAACAGCTATTCAAATGAACTAAGAAAACTGCAAAACTCTTAGGTCAAAATGAAGAAAAGGCTAGCTGAGTATGAAACTGCTCTAAAAGATCTGTTTAAAAAAAATGGTAGTTAGAGGACAGAGCATGCAGAGAAAACCTGATATTTTCTGCTATACCAGAGAAACTGGGAAGTTCAGACTGTATTAATGTTATGAAAACACATAACTGGACTGGTATTCCACAGCAGGATTTGTTAACTGAAAGGGCACAGTGTCTGTATGCTCCAAACCTGGGCATGAGAAAGCAACCAAGACCTATATTAGTAAAGATACAATCACACCAACAGAAAGAGTTGATCCTGACAAAACTGTGTCAGAAAGACACAGTATTAAAATTGAAAGCAGTACAATATTTGTAGAAAAAAAATGTATTCACTGTACATCAGGCAGAAGAAAAGCAATTTATTTTTCCGGCAATTAGGGAATGTCAAGAGGCAGTTGCGAGATTCATGCTGCTATATCCATCTATCTTCAGAATATTTTTTCTGGCATATCAAAGTCATTTTTTGATCCAGAACAGGCTAAGGGATAAATACAAACGTTTGTCCAAGAAGGGATGAGCCATCAAACAGAAGAGAACTCTGCTTCTCATTCTTTAGAGGGTAAGGCTCATAGAGAGACTTTGTCAGTTAAACCTTTTCCAATGTTCCAAAGGAAAATGCTTGAGGGACAGAAAAAGCACAGGAGTTGACTAGAAAAATCGGGAGTACCTCAGACTTGAACTAGAGTCTGGGGTTGAGAGATAAAGATGAACAGGAAGAAGTCCAGAAATACTAAAATTAGTGTATAAATGTGAGACTATAAAGCCTTGATCACATTTGTGAAATATGCCTTTACAAGAAAAAGTGTCTGGGAAAGATTGTATTTTTGTTGACTTTGTTAAACTTGTTCGAGGACCAACAGGCATATGTCCCACTTCATGTCATTAATGTTTGGAAGGACACTAAAAGTTAAAAACAGGAAAAAAGGAAAAGTAACTGTAAGTAAAACAATTTTTGTTCTTAAGGGTATTTGTCTAAAACATTTTATGATATAAATTGTATGCTATATTGTAAAACATTTTCAGTGATTGTTATATACAATAAAGAAACTAACATTAACATGTATTTCTATTTTTTTTTTTTAGTTTTAGGAAATGTAGGCATTGCAATGTAAAGTGAGAAGAAAAGCTGGACAAAAGCATGTTTAAGTCAATAAGTTGTAATCTTGGGCTGTTAGGTGGGGAATGTGGTGTAAAGGTGCACCAATTATAATATATGTAGAACTGAAATGCTTTCTTTTATTTTTGCATAGGTGAATGTGTGGATTATTAATGCCCTTGGCTTAATCTAATAACAATTTTTTTTGTGAAAAATAAGAGACCACATTGTAATGACTAATTTTCTTTAAACAAATAAATGTTCAGTGCCAGTTGAGAAGACTGCAGCTTAGGATAGATGTGTATTTTGTTCTCATGTTTACATGGAAGGAAGCTGACTAAAGGTGAAGGTAATAAATCAAGTGGTCTGGACATTATTTACTGAGAGAAATGTGAATTTAAAAGGCACAAGGGCAAGCACCTCAGGAAAAAAATAAAGTTTGAAATTACTGGAAGTGAATAAGTGACAGCAGCTTTTCTGGTGACTAAATCCTTTAATGCTTTTACTTGAATTTAGTCTTACTTAAAGGAAACCAGTACGCATTTTCTTAAGGATAAAAGGTAATATTTTCTAAAAGTATACAAGTTGTTTTTCACATCTGGGAGGGGAATAAAGATAACGCAAGAACAGACACAATTAGTGTAAGTAGAAGTACAGGCTGTAACATGCACATTAGCATGGATAACCTTAATTTTAAGTTAATTAATGCCTGTGGGTTCAGCTGTCAATATAGAAGAATTGTTCCTATCAGGATAGTTAAATTTCATTATTTGAAGATTTATTTATTTAGCATTGATTTACCAGGAAGTCTTACTGTGACAGAGTCCATTTTCAATAGAGGCCCGGGGAGAAGTGCTCCAGACACATATCTTTAGAATGTGGGAGGAAACTGATGCACCAGGAGGCAACCCATATTGAATGCAGGGAGGACATGCAGACTCCACACAGAAGGCACCCCAACCGAGACGTGAACCATAGAATCTCTTGCTGTGAGGAAACAATGCTAACTGCTGCACCACTGAGCCACCCACATAGTTCATAGTTTTGCATGCTTGTTTTTAGTTAATAGGTTATGTGGATATTCTGGAGGGATTTTTTTAGGGTTTTCATTAAAACAAAAAGTTGTGTAAAATGTGACAAAGTTTCAAATGAAAATGACAAGAAACAATTGTATAAATGATCAATCTGACAAACATTAGTGGGTGTATGTAACACAAAAGCTGGAAATAGACATATAAAAAAGCTGTCATATACAATGGGTGGGAATAACTTCTTACCATAATGGTTACACTAAACATATTATTTTGGAATGTGAATGGCCTCATAGGTATAGGCAAAAAGGTAAGGGTACTGAATTATATCAAGAAATGCAGACTACAAATAGTAATGCTACAGTAGACACATTTGGAAAGAAGTGAGTATGTGACTGTAATAAAGAAAATATTTCAGATGGATATTCAGCAGAACACCAGGGACAAAGGAAAAAGGTAGTTCTTATACTAATTGTTTGAGGAGCTCCAATAGTGATATAAGAGGTAAAAAATATAGAAATAGTAGATTTGTTGTAATGAGGGGCTACTGGCAAGAAACGATAATTGCTCAGGCATTATTTGTTATGTGTTATTATTTGACATTTGTTTACCAAGAAAGTCCGACTGGGTGGATGCCCATTTTCTGTGGAGGCCTGGGGAGAAAAGCTCCAAATACAGTTAGAATATTACATTAGCTTTATTAGATTAGATTATATTACAGAGCAACAATGAATGTTTTCACATCCAAGAAAGACTATACAATAATGGATAGCACACCATTTTTACATATATTATATGAAACATACTTGCATATTAATGGGTAATGCTGTTACGGTTACAGATTAAGCAGTTATTTGATTAATCTGGTGTAGAACATGAGCACAGCCATGTATTTTAGATAGTTTTTAAGAGAGTGTATGAAGGATTTGAGGGGTGTGTTTGTCCTTATAGATGTGGGCATAGTGTTCCATATTTTAGCTATGGAGTAAGAATACAGAGAATACCCTGCTGATTTAGTTGGTTTATGAACAGTGAGTTGAACTTGGTTACTTGATTGCAGAGGCTGTTTAGGGAAGAGTTTTTGTAGTATAGAATTTAAAGCTGGACATGTGGCTGGGTAATGAATGATTGATTAGTTGAATATATTTTAGGTAGTTGGGTAGTTCTAACCGATTAAGTGTTTTCAATGCAGTGCAGTGGTGGGTACAGCAGTGAGAATTTTATGTAAATCTGGCTGTTTTATTGTAACATTGTTCAAGGTTTTGAGTAAGTCAGATTGGAAGATTAGTGAAGATGAGGGCTCCGTAAAGAGTCAGAGCAGATTTTTTTAGTTTGCTTAAGAGTTTTTTTTTTATTTTTTTTAGTTATTTATTTATTTATTTTTAATATAGGCTGTAGATACTGGTTGAAGTATAAATGATGAGACAATAGTTTGTTGTTTGTGATCTGCAGTACTATGACTAAGTTGTTTTGTAATAGATGTTATGCTGTCTACAAAGCAGGTATTAAGTTATGTAGCAGTGTCCGGAGGTGGACTATTTGGATATAGAGTGGGAATTGGGATTATATTTTTGTCCTGGTTGCAGTATTTTCTTGATGGTTGACCAGAACTTCTTGGGATTGGCTTTACTATTATTTTGGGGTCCGCTATAGTATTTTTTTTTTGTCAGCAGACATTATCTGTCTCTTGGCCTGGTTATGGAGACTTTAATATTGTTGGAGGTTTTGTGTGGTTCTGTTTGTCTGTCAGTTTTTCCAGGCTTTGTCTCTAGTTTGCATTAGTCATCTTGTAGTGTTAGTTAACCAGGGTGCATCTCTTGTTTTTATTCCTTTATTTCTGAGGATGCCATTTTGATTAAGGTGTTAAGAAATACTAAATTAAATTTCTGAACAATGTAATCTAGTGGGATATTTCTTAGTAAATTTCATTTTATTGAGGAGGGGATATTGTTTAATATCTGACAGATAAAATTTGTTGTGTTACAAATAGTTTTTATAGTTTACTGTTCTGAATGATTTTGTGTGTGAAGTTTGGTGAAGACAGGTAGATGGTCACTCTGGGGATTTTATAGGGTGCCAGACAAGGTAAATTCAGTAGGATCAAATATTAAGATCCAGTCTAGTATGGAATTTGAATTTTTACTAAAGTATGTTGGAGTTTGTATCAATTGTTTGTAACCAAAAAGATGTATACTAAATTTAATGAAGGTGGATATAAGGTCAAGCCAATTAATATTAACATCTCCTAGTATGACTGTTTCATAAGGGATGGAAGTTGAGGTCTAATGTAGAATGTCTTCTAATACATTGATATTATTGCCTAAGGGAATATATAAGGTAATGATACAGATTTGTTTGTGCATGTTTAGTTTAAGGAAAGTGATAAGAAGTTATGTTTTATTGAATTATATGGGGACATTACAAGTGTTCGGTCATTCCTAATTATGTCATACTTTGATGGTAATATTTTAGTGCTGCTAATATTTTGTTGTAGCTATGTTTCTGTTATGGCTAGGATGCTAGGTTTTTGAACAGCTATCCAAGCATGGAGTTCTGTGATTTTATTACATATACTTCTAGCATTTAGAGTAATGAAAGTTAGTTGACTACTGTTAGATGGATAAGGTGCTGTTTGATTTTCTTCAGTACTATTGACTTTGTTTTCTTTTGAGATGAGTTTTGCTGAGCCTGGATTAGGGTAAATATTGCTGGTGTGTGTTGGACTAGAGTTTTTAGATATTTTTAGTGTTGTTCTAGCATGGGATGTTATTTTAAGTTTACTTGATAATACATTAAGTGGTTTAAGTTTGAAATAGAGGTCCTGATAGATGCTGACTGTTATTATGATATTAACTTTAGGTGGGACAGGTTTATTGGGTAGGTAATTAGTTGGGGAGATGGTAGTGGGAATCTGGTGCCTTTGGTAACAGGTGGGGTGGCTAAGGAATAGCTGTAGTAGACTCAAGCCTATAGTTGAGCAAGTCATACTGTTATTGCTACCTAATTTGGGAGTGATAGATATAGGATAACTAGTTTGGGAGAGAAATTGTGGGTTGTGTAATATATGGTTGATTATGATATAGACAGAAAGTATGTAAAAGGTGTGAAAGCAGTTAGTAGGTATATATGTAATGAAAGTAATGAGGAAGTAATGATGAAATGTTGAGCTACAGCTAGGAGTGATGAATAAGACAGAGCTAAATGATAATGGAATCTTAAGGGCTACATGTTTAAGTTGGATGAGATGGGTTTAGTATTACTGACTAGATGTGGCTCGATAGTATAAATTTAGATATATTGATGGTGTGTGGGAATTAGGAGTAGGGTAAGGGAGCAAAGTGGGGCCTGAGTAAAGTGAGGTCAGAAAAGAGCAGAGGCCACACTTAGTGTATGCACTTATGAAAAACTACCTGTTGGGAAGGATTTAGTCTGTGAAGGTAAGAATGTTGGTGGTTAATGCATTAATGCAACATTCAACATTTATAATAGACATTTTTTCTTTAAAAAATTTCAGAAATGCAATGTGCCTTATAGTAAAGTGAAGCAGCTGGATGGGTAGGAGTTCAATTGGGTCATGGGGTAGAGAAGTGATTTTTGAATTTGGAGCCACAAAGTTAAAATTAGTTGGAGAACAACTGAGATGAAGGGAGGACCAATAAGGTATTTAAATTCTAATTAAATTGGAATTATGGAGCTTAAGTAAGTTTTGAGAGAAATACTAAGCTTTCAGCAGAGAATATTTCTTATAGGTCGAGACTGGAACTTGATTTGCAACATTGAGGATGCATCTGGGGGACCTAAAAGGGGAAATATAACAAAAAAAGGTAGATGAAAGAAATTTATGAAAATATTTGGCATGGAAGACATGAATTCTTTAGTACAAACTCAGACAGAATTTACATATTATTCCCCAAGTACAATAACTGGGCTAGACTAGACAGAAATTATATTTCACAGGAGCATGTGCATTTAAATGAAAGCTTCGACACACATCCACTAACTATTTAAAATTGTGTGCCAATAACAACTAAGATAGAAATGCAGGTTAATAAAGTAAAAATGAGACACAAATGTAAGAAAATACCACTGTTGTTGTCTTGATGCAGAGAAAGCATTTGACAGAGAATGCTGGGATTTTATGAGTAAGGCAGTGGAAGCATTTACATCCCCTGATATGAAAGTAAGGTTAATTAGGAGGATATATGAGGGATCAGAGGCAAAAATTAAAATTGGAGGGTTTCTCTCTGATGAGCTATGTCTGAAAAGAGGAACCAGGCAGGAGTGTCCTCTTTCCCCTTTGTTCTTTGCATTATATTTAGAGCCATTGGCTAAGAAAATAAGGAACTCACAAATTCAAGGATATAATTGGTATGGTAATCAAGAAAAGGTGGTTTTATTTGGCAGATCATATGAAAACTCACTGTTATCAAACATTCTGAGATAGTTTCTAGTCTTTTGAGGTATAACATTAATGAATATAAAACAAAGGCTAAAGCTGTAAACTATAACTATGTACCCACACATGAGTTGGTTCAGCAATACCCATATTTATAGGAACATGATAATATGAAGTATTTAGGAGTATGGGTTAAAAGGATTCTGTTATGCCTGTGATGATATGAGGTAGTGTTATCTATGCCAGGGAGAGTAGGGCAGTGCATGTGTAACACATGTCAGCATAGCTACTTAGTTTTATAAAGAATTTTATGTCGTTTGACTATCACACTGATTTGTACAGATGCTTGTGTTAAAAATGTATTTGTAAAGTTGGTTGTGTTAAAAATGCATCAACATGGGTCCTGGTGGACAGAAAAGAGATATACATGTATGTCAGACAGTATTATTATAACTGATTAAATGTATATGTTTTAGCAGAGAATTCTGAAATGGAAGAGGTTAATCTCAGTCCTGCTAATTTTGAAAAAAAAATAGGTTGAAAATTAAATGGGTTGGTTTAGGCCATAAGGATTTTATCTTACAGGTCTGATTGCAGCCAAGGACAAAAATGCCTGGGAAAACCAGGACTAGGTATCTTACTGTATTGTCCTTAGGGTGAACTAATTGTTACGCTGGAAGGGTGGAAGTTTTTGAAACTGTTTTATAGTTTTCAGATGCTGTAACAGATCTTAGCAAAGCTGTATTGTATCAGAGTCAGATGACCAGATGTGATGTCATTCTATAACCACCACTGAAATTATTTTTTTAGATATTAGTGAGAGATATTCCAGAACTCGCATAGCAGCACTTTGGAACCTAACAGGAAAGATCTCTCACTGATGTCTCACACAAGCTCACACCTTATCTTGCCTTGCTGTAGTAAGCAATTCAACACACTTCATCTTGTCTGGCTTTAGTAAGTAACCAGGTAATAGTAATTCTTTAGATCAGTCAGGAAAATATAGTGAGATTAGTTAAGTGTTGTTTTTCTGTATCTGTATGAATCTATCCATCTGCGTTATTTTTTAAATTTCCTGTGATTAAAACTAAGGTGTTTATTGTAAATAGATATTCAGTATTCTCGTGTTTTGTATTTTATTATTTATTATTAAATATTTCTATACCTTTCATTGTGGCTGGTCTTTTAGAGAATACTTTTAACATCTTAAGAGTAGTTATGCTTATTTTAGTGACACTGTGGCCGCTCCTGAAAGCCTTGTTGTATTGGTCAAACTTTACCCTTGTAAGAGCTGTAGAGTAGCTGACTGGTGAAAGTGTAATTACCTTGTAGTCTGGGCAGAGGGGGCACAGCTGGTAAATCTGTGCCTGCCTTTCCTGTGTGTGTGTGTGTGTGTGTGTGTGTGTGTGTGTGTGTGTGTGTGTGTGTGTGTGTGTGTGTGTGTTTATGAATCAAATATCCAAGTGTGTGTGTCAGCTACTTGGAACAGGGACACAGAGCTCCAAAGTGGTCAGTGTGGAGTCTTGTTTGGGACCTGGAAAGAGAGACAGAGAGTCCAGACCCAGGTCTGGAGTGTGATCCCTGTATACTCGTAAGGGAGATTGTGCTTGGTACAGACAGCTGCATCTGAAAATACTGTGTCTATCAATTTTTGCTCCTAGTAGCCATTCCTCACCGGTGTCAGTGGTGAGGACTGGGGCTCCTTGATTACTGGCCCGGAGTGGGAACCGTCACAATGACAGCTAAGTGATATGTAAAAAGAGACTAAACAAAAGATAATACAAAAACTAAGAAACTGGAAGCTCATGTTTATGGATATGGATAACAAGATACAAGCAATGAAAATGGTTTTATTCCCTTAAGTTTTATAAACAAGTCAGGCATATATTTATCAATCATGGGAGAAGGTAAAGATAGTAATTAATAAAGAGTTGAAGGATTTTATGTCAATAATAAAGAGAAGGATTTTATCTGTGGGTGGAAGAGAGCGAGGGTTAAATTGGATAAGTTGAATCTACCAATAGAATAAGGTGATTTAGGATTACCTAATTTGATGGGATATTTTAGAGCTACACAGTTAAGGCTCATATATGTAACACAAGCTGAAAGCTATAATTCAAAGTGGAAAGGGATGATGATGATGATGATGATGAAGGAGGATGGAAATTCAAGAAATAGAGAAACTAGGATTTTGGATACAGATCCTTAAGGAGAATAACAACACCCATAAAGGATATTATACTCCTAAATTAATAGAAAGTATTCTAAGAACTAAGCCAACACAGGAGTGGAGAAAGGAAATTCTGCCGATAGGGGTGATTGCAACTAGGGGTACAGAAAATAGGCAAGAGAGGAGCTAGAATTTACTGGAGAAAGCTGAAGAAGGAACTAATGTATTGGTAGCAAATAATTAGAGAAGGAAAAGTAATAGAATGGGAAGAGGCTAAGAAGACACTTCGGCTGCAGGCTAGAGACTGCCTTCCCTGTCAGGTATTGATATCAGAGCATAGGCAAAGAGAAAGTGATTGGGGAATCCTAAGTGAATGACATGCTCTGGTAGTGTTTTTAGTTGACTCTAGACTGGAAGCCACTGAATATGTGTCCCTGGCAGGTATGTCCCTAGCCTTAAGCAGCATTATACCGTCACCCAGAATAATGCTTCAGTACAAACAGAAAATGATTGACTTTAACAATTGGCTTAGTTTCTGGTGTAATTCCAGGGGGATCCAGTGCCTGACAGCCTGGGAAGATATGATCAACAGACCACAATGCTTTCCTAGAGATGGCCTGCATCTGTCACACTTGGGCTTCAGGCTTCTGGCAAAGGCTTTTGCCTTCCCCGTAGTGTCTTTTTAGAAAAAGTCATGAGGTTAATACTACCAACATAAAAATCTCAACAAAACGCAAATTAAAGGTCATGCTGCTAAACACTAGGAGTCTAAACATGAAACTGCACTCATTGCAAGCATTCTTAACCCTGGAAGATGCTGACATTTGTGCAGTCACAGAAACTTGGTTCAAAGCTGCGGAGAGCACCCCAGCCTTACCTGGTTACTCATCCTATCATACATTCAGACCCCAAAATTTGGGCAGTAAAGCGAAAGGAGATGGAGTCTCAATATATATTAAAGACACGCACACCTCCAGGCTCGTCAAACAGTATGACAGACAGGAGACACTCCGGGTGCAGTTAACCATTGACAAGACCCCTATTCAAATTATAGCTAGCTACAGTTCCCCAGATTTGACTCAGGATGCCCACTCCACCTCTCTGGACCTCTTCAAATCTATTAAGATTTAACCCTTTACCCTGATCCTGGGTGACTTTAATTACCCAACCATAGATAGCAAAAACTCCTCATGCCGGAACACAAATGCCCAGAGATTACACGATTTTATAAATGCAAATGCTTGGAACAGGTAGTTGATACCTCCACAAGAGGTGATAATATCTTGGACTTGGTATTAACCAACATGAGTAACCACTGCAGCACCCCTACGGTATCATCATTCCTGGTAAGATCTGACCATAAAGTGGTCACCTTCGAAGTCACCATCTCCCCTGACCGCTCTGTAGCTAGGGTCAACCAAAAAAAGTCTCCAAAGCTGATTACAACCTCCTGAGGGATGGTATAAACAACTTCACAGCCCCCTCCCCCACTGTAGGAACTGGCACCAATGTCCAAATCTACACCGAGGTACTATATGAGCATTTATATAGTTGCATGGAATCAGGAATACCTGACAGAATAAAATCATCCCCCGCAAGGAAGAGTAAACCTATGTGGTGGACATCTGCAACAAATAAACTATATAACAACATGATAAAACTGCTGTCAAGGACCAAAAAGGAGCAGTTGCCAATTGGAAGTAATCTCCCCTTAGCCTGAACAAGCAAATAAGAGCACAAGTGAAATCCTCTAAAGCCAACTTCAAGTCCAAATTGGCCACATCTACTAGAGACAACCATAAGGCCTTCTTCATATATGTCCACAGTCTCAAAGGAAGCATGCAGATCTGTTCAGAACTGGTGGTCAAGGATACTACATACACAAATGCTGTAGATATAGTCAATCTACTGGCTGACAGATTCAGCGAAAACTTCTTCCCTCTGTCTACCTCATCAGTAAATCATGATATCCCCAGTACCTGCCCCCCACCCTTATCTCTAGGGAACAGGTCATCACTGCCCTCTCAAAGCCAAAAATACATCCTCCATGGGACCCGATAACATCCCGGGCTGCATCCTACATGAACTCAGGCATGAACTTGCAGCACCATTAGGCACCTTATTCAACCAAAGCCTGAGTACCGGCTTTGTCCCAGCCGAGTGGAGGACAGCCACTGTCATCTCTTTACACAAAGGTGTAGCTTCCACTGATCCAGGAAATTATAGACCCATCAGCCTAACTAGCCTGAACTGTAAGCCCTGGAATGGATTATCATGGACCCACATATTATCACATTAATAACAATGTCCTAAGTACACAATCATTAGTGATGGATTTGGGCACCCAGGTTGATAGCAACCTGACTTTTGACCACCATGTTGCTTCCATTGTATGGAAAGCTTTCTACATGGCCCACCTCATAGGTAAGGGTATCTCATCCAGGGACAAAGAGGTCATAAGATCCTTGTATTCTTCCCTTATAAGTTCAATTATTGAGTACAATGCCCCCTTCAGCATGTACCTCACAAAGCACATGCAGCAGCTGGAGAGACCACAGAGGTTCCTCACCAGAAAAATCCAGGGCCTCAAACACCTACCCTACACAGACAGACTAAAAGCCCTGTCCCTCTACTCAGTTCCATACAGACCTCTCAGAGGTGACCTCTGTCTGGCATACAAAGCAATCTCAGACTCCGCCTTGATGGGACTGCTGCATATCCGCAAGTCAAGCTCCACTCAAGCAACCCATACGCATCAACTCAACCTGGTCTGTGATATCAATAGGACTTGTCGGCGGGACAGATTTGTGTCCCAGAGACTCCCCCATCTGTGGAATAGACTCCCTCTTCATGTCAGACAGAGTACCTCATTATCCCTTTTTAAGCTCAACCTGGATAACTGGATGGGAAACAGAAAATACACTCCTAGGATTCCACCTGGACAGAGGCTATGGGTGCTGACTTGTCTAAACATGGGCTAAACTCTTGGCAATGCTTATAAGGGCTTCAGGGCCAATAACCTAGTAACCTCCTATGATCCTATGAAAAATGGATAAATATTTACATACATATAAATATTGCACAATAACTATAGGAATCAATCAGAGGAGGTTTGAAAAGATTGGAAAGAGAGAGAGATTGGATAAGAAATGCAAAAGGAAACAATGGGAGGACATATGTATGGTTCCCAAATATGCAAGAAAGTCTAGAAGATTTAGGGTTTGCTTGGATGTGTTTGCATAGGTATTTTATACCCCAAACAAACTCCAAAGATTTTTTCCTCGAGTAAATATCAAATGTTGGAGATGTGCTGGTGAAGAAAAATGTAACTGGGGATATATGTTTTGGAAGGGTAATGAGCTGGCAGATTTTAAAAATTCCCTACAGAGTATTCTGTCAGAAATATTGGGTGAGCAAATTGGTGCAATTAAGGAAATGATTCTTTTGACACAAGATCTGAATTGCCTAGGCATAGCAAGACCTTGTTACATTTAATTTTGGTGGCTACTAAAAAGCCATTATTAGAAAATGGAAATAAAAACTAAGCCAACTGTATTTGAAATAGTGAATATTGTAACAGAGATAACAGAAGTGGAAGTGGGATCTTTAGAAAAGTGTAGGAGCAAGTTACATTGAACAAATGGAAATTGTGAGAACAATACACACATGATGTTTTGGAGAGGAGTGAGGTTTAAGGGACGGCAGAAATTGAGTAATTTATATAATTCTGGATTGATGATAATTGTATAAAATATGCAAGTGCAGTATAATGTTTGTAACTGTGAACATTTTAACATGTTTAACATGGTTTGTTTTCTATAATATAAATGTATGTTTGCCCATGTGCTAAGTGATAATTCAATAAACATGTTAACATCAAAAAAGTATTGTGTTGTTAGATACTTGTTAATTATAATATAAATGTGTATATATATATATATATATATATATATATATATATATATATATAGTTTCACTTCATAATCTTTAAATGCTGAAATCTCGAATTTCAGCATTCCGAGACCATGAAGCTGAAAATGCAGAATTGCCGAAAGTGCATCAGAGCGAATTTGAATATCACGAATCCGAGCTTATGCATTTCCGGTACGTTGCATGAAGTGCTTGGGTGGTATGGTGTCTGAAATTGAAGGTGAGTGAGTGTGTGTGTTTTTGTGCATTGATGTGTGGGTAAGGGTAGGGAGGTGTAAGTATGAGTGTGATTGTTGGATTTGTTGGTGTTTGTGTATGTGTGATGTGCATTTATGTGCGAGTGAGTGTAGAATGCCGTGGTGTGAGTTTGTTTTTTTTCGTTATGTGTGATCTCGGAGTTGGTATATATAAGTAGGGGGGTTCAGGGGGGCTTGCCCCGCTGTTTATATGTAGTGTAGGGTTGTATGGTTTGTGTGCTGTGAGTGGAATGGTGTGTGTGTGTTATGTGGTGTATGGTGTATGTATGTTCGTGATTGTGTGATTTATGATTGTGGGTTTTGAGATTGTGAATGGTTTGGCTTCATAGTTTCGAAATGCTGAAATTTGAGATGCCCCCCTGGTGTCATCAATGTGAAATTACAATACAACAACCACCAGTATTTATATGTCATGGTCCCCTAATATGAAGCACATATTCTGATAAAAACATCATATTCGAAAAATATGAATCAACCTTATGCAATTGAGTACATATAAATAAGCCCAAAGTTTTTGTTGTTCTATTATTTGGTCCAAGATCTATTATATCCAGTCAATTTGTACATTTACTATCAGCATGCAATATCAAACTAAGGTTGAGAAAGAGGAAAATAACAAATGGACATCACCAGTGGTCATTAAGTCTGGGCTTATATAAAGCCCCCAACTTAACCATCCACATCCTTTCTTTTTATCTAAAATCTCATGTTTGGTAATGTCTGACAATCTATCCCCTTTCACTATATCAATCCCAACAAAAAAGAATTGTACTGAAGTGTGTTCCATTTTGTGTTTATAAAGTGCGCTTCTCTGACGTTTACAACTGATATCACTAAGATGTATTGCAATTCTACTCTTTAGGTTCCTGGAGGTCTGACCAACATAAAATGTTCCACATTGGCAGACTACCATATAAACTACCCATCCGGTGAGACATGTTATCAGATGTTTAATATCAAAAACGTTTGAAGTATTAATGGATTATTCTGTATAGCTGTAATTCTTCTTAAGAATCTGCATCTAAAATCTCACGTAATTTCTACAACCCCAACCTGCTTCATCAGCATCCCTTTCCACTCTGAATTATAACCATCTGCTTGTGTTATATATATTAAGTGGGTATCTCTGAAATATCCCTTCAAATCAAGTAATCCTAAACCACCCTGTTGTATTGGAAGGATCAGTTTACCCCACTTAACTCTTGCCCTCTTCACCTCCCGGATAAATTCCTTCAAATAGACAGAAGCCTTTTTAATCCTAAATACTTCATCTTATCATGTCCCCATAAATATGGGTATTGCTAAACCAATTTGTGTGTGAGTACATAATTTATGGCTATAGCCTTTGTTTTTTGTTCGTTAATTTTATATCTCAAAAGACTTGAAACTGTGTCAAAATGTTCCAGAATACTGAGATGTAATTTTCTGGATTTATGAGGGACAAAATAATATAATCTGAAAATAAAGCCAACTTTTCTTGATTACCATACCAATTATATCCTTGTATCTCTGAGTCCCTTATTTTCTTAGTCAATGGCTCTAAGTATAAAGCAAATAACAAAGGGGAAAGAGGACACCCCTGCCTGGTTCCTCTGTTCAAACAGAACTTATCATAGATGAATTCTCTCACTTTCTTACCTCTGATCCTTATTATAGCCTCCAAATTAACCTTATTATTGTATCATGGAACCCAGATACTTTTTTGCCCTACTCATAAAATCCAAGCTTACTCTGTCAGATATTTTCTCTGCATCAAGACCTATCAACAACAGTGACATTTTCTTACATTCTGCTTTCCACTGGATCATCATTGTTCTATTAATGTTCACAAATATTTGCCTTCTCTCCACAAAACCACGTTAATCCATATCTATCAATTTTGGCAATGCCTTTGCCATTCTTTTAGCTAGTATAGACATAAATACTTTAGAATCATGGTTTGACACTGAAATGGGTCTATATGAAGTTGGGTCTGATGGGTCTTTACAATCTTTGTGTAGTACCGCCACCACAGTTTTTTTCCAAAATGTTGGTGCTTTTCCTCCTTTAAAAATATTGTTAAAATCTTCCAGATCTTTATCACTTTCCTTCCTCCTAACTTTCAAACATCCACAGAAATAATTTCCTGCAGATTGATTAATCATTACCATTTTTATCTCATTTCTCCTATCTTAAGTATTAATTGTTTAGACTCATCTGTCTCTAACCTTGACATAATCAAGTCTTCCATTTGTGGTCTTTCTTGATTTCCACATTCCCCTGCTTCATAGAAATTTTCATAACATTTCCAAAATATCGTTAATACCATTATAGGATCTCTGGTAACTTTTCTTGTTATATGTGCCCTTAGTTTGGTGACAACACTTTCTACTTTCTGTTGCCTTGGTCATTGTGCTAAAAGTTTTTGTGCTCTGGCATTCTTATCAAAAATAGTTGCTTAATAGCATTTTTCTAAACTTATGTATATTATGCAAATATTCTCTTATCTCTTTAGCACTCTGCAATTGTGCCCTTTCTTGTTCTGAAAGATTCTCCTTATTCTGCAATGTTTAACCTTTGTCAGACCCTCTAAATAATTCCTATTACTTCTTAGCCATAGTTATTTCCCTCTTATTTCTACTTTATTTTTAATCTCCATTTTTATTTTAGCCCTCTCACTAGCTATCCCTTCCGAAGAAATTTCTGTCTTCTCTAATAACTCTCAAATAATTTCCAATACCCATTCCTTAAATTTCTCTCTTTTTAACACATAGGCAGAAAAGCACTAATGTCTTATTTTTACTTCATTACCCTGCATTTTATCTTGTTTTGATTGGTGCATGATCATAAACAGTTATTGGATGGGAGTCAAAACTTTTATTCAAATTAACATGTTTCTGTGTAGTTTAATTTCTATCCAGTCTAGCCCAATTATTGTACCTTGGGAAATAATATGTACATTCTCTCTGAGTTCCTGGAACTGAATTCATGTCTTCTGCAACAAATATTTTCATAAATTTCTTCAGAAATCCACCCTCTTTTGTTATGTTTTTGAATCTAGTTCCCCCAATACATCTTCACAATTGCAAATCAAGTTACAGTCCCCACTTATTTCCTGCTGAAAGCTGATTATTTTTCCCAAACTTTTCTTAAGTTGCATGATAGCAGTTTTTGGTGGAATATAAATACATGACAATGTAATCTTCATCCCTTTGCCAATAGCCCCTTACTACCTCAAATCTATTGTTATTATTGTCTTTTTTTCTGTTGTAGCAATATTTGAGCCACTATAGCAATCAATATTATTATTCCCCTTTCCATTTATCCATGATATTTTGCTGAATATCTGCCCTGAATCATTTTTGTAAAATTCAGATGTTCATTTCTTTCCAGATGTGTTTCTTGCAGCATTAATCTATGCACTCTGCATTTCTTAATATAACTCAATACTCAATCCTTTTTGTCTCTGAGACTTGTAAGGCCATTTACATTCCAAGATATTATGGATAGCATAGCCAATATGATAAAAAGCTATTGTTCCCAGCTAATACTTAAGACAGTTTTTTTAATGTGTATTTCCAACTTTTGTATTACATGCACACACTCTTCAGTATTTATACAGTTGTTTCTTCTCATATCCATTTGAACCCATGCCACATTTTCAGGACTTTTTGTTTTAATGGAAACACTCAAACAAACAATAAATAAATACATTTTCAACACTCCCACTCTCCTGTTGACTTAGAACAACCACACAAAACTATGTACATCTTCAAGCTATGAAGTTTAGCCCTCCAGATAGGAACAATTGCCCCAAATCAATAGCTGCACCAACAGGCATTACATTACATAAAAGTAAGGTTACCCATGCTAAGGCACACATTACAGCCTGTGTTTCCATTTACATTAGTTGCTGTCTGTTCTTTTCTTATCTCTATTCCACTCCTAGATATGAAAAACAGCATGTATGTTTTCAGAAAGCATTAACTTTTACTCCTAAGAAAAAAAAACACTGGCTATCTTTAAATAAACTAAATTGGTCAGTGTTCTATTAACTGTATTAAAGTATTAAGGCTGCTAGGGAGACTGCTATCTCTTATTCATTTCCATACTTTTCAACCTTTTTCACTGAACTGGTACCAACACAGAAGAAAACTACTGACCAGTTTGCAGAGGTGGTTAAACGAAATGACTCCAAAAGAAACCACTAATGGTCCACAATGTAAATCACAAAAATAATCCACATATGCGAAAAAAGATTTATTGAAAGATAAAAAGTGGTAAGTGCTTTCATTCCAACAATAGAACTTCATCAGACAACTTTTAATTAACAAGAAGCATTTTTAAAGACTGGCAAACACATCACATGTCATTAACCACACCCTCTTAAAGTGAGTGAACATAAAACATAAAAATACATATTGTACTATGAATATATAAACACATATAAAAACATATATATCCTATGTACAATGTTAAATAATAAATAGATACTATCTTCTGAGTGCTCTCAGTTTTAAAATGGAATTAACTGAAAGACATTCATTTAAACCTGGCCAGTTGCTATCATTTAACAGCAGCTGCCAGTACAATTCTCTCCTTTCTAATAAAACAGACCAAGCACCACCCATAATGTTCGTATTAATGCTATGAATTGCAAAGAAACAAAAAGAATGTTCACTATTCCCAGAGATATGTTTATATAATGCATTCATGTCTTTGCAAGTTTTTATTTCATATAAATGCTCGTACACTCTGTTTTTTAATTTCCTATCTGTTTTACCAATGTAAAAACAGTTACATTGGTTGCAAAGAGCACAATATATAATTTGTTCAGAATTACAGTTATATTTATACTTAATGTGAATATCTATATTGTTAACTCTAAAAACAGTCCCTTCCTTAATGTGAATACAATATCTACACATACCACATTTTGTCATCCGTCCATTTTTATTAATATTGCTTGCATACTGTCCTTTTTCAAAGGAATTCTTTAAGTTCCTACCCTTTTTAAAAATTATAGTGGGCCTTTTATCAATATATAATCTCACACTTCTGTCATGAATCAAAATGGACCAATTCTTATTCAAAATACCTCTAATATCTAAACTATCTATTGTAAAAGTAGTAATAAATGAAGTGTTATAATTTACATTTACACATTCTCCATTAAAGAAAGTAGTATTAAATACATAATCTTCACTTGTTAACATTTCTGATAAGGGGTATGTAAACGTTTCTTTCTCTTTTGTTCACTACTTCTAAGAGAAATTCATTTACCAATTTTAAAGGATACCCTCTCTTTAAAAACATGTCTTTTAGGGTATCACATTCATTCAAAAAATCCTCAAACACTGATACCATACGGGCAGCCTGCATGAGCTGTCCTTTTATAATGGCTCTTTTTTGCTTTTGAGGATGGATACTAGTATAATGCAATAGTGAATTTAAATATGTATTCTTGATATGAACCTATTGTGCTGATAGTCCTTAATTAACATAATGTCCAGAAATGCCATTTCATATAAATTGAATTGGTGTGTAAACTTTAAAAATGAGGTAGTTGAATCTATATATTTTATGAAATCACTAATAAGGCCATACAGTCCATCCCATAGGATAAAAAGTCATCAAGGAATTGTGTATAGTATCTTATATATTTAAAGAAATCGAAAAAAAAAGATATTTCTTTTCCCACTATAAAACAACTATATTTCCATATTAGCCCCCACATGCTGATCCCATGGCTGCCCCTTCTTGTTGTAGTAAAATTTCATCATTAAATAAAATGAAATTGTTCTTTAATACAGTATCCATAAGCTGTGCATACATTATCACATTAAAATGTTCAACTTTCTTTTCATATAGATATTCATTAAACCATTCTAAACCTTCCTGATGAGGGATTACTGAATATAAATCCTTTATATCCACAGTCACTAACATATAGGACTCCTTAAATGGAATTTTATTAATTTCCTTTAAAAAGCCCCATGAATCTATGTATTTCGCTAAGGGTTGTATAATACAACCCTTTGAACCTACAATATGTCGCATGAGTGGGTTGTACTAAATCTTTGTGTAGTTTTGGAAGACCAAATATAACTGCTAACCTAGGGTGCATAACTGTTAAATAATTCAGGACATCAATACTTATAAATCCATCAATAAATAAGTCCTGCAATTCATTTTCGATTTTTAAATAAGCACACTTTACCTCACTAATAGAATACTTTATATATACTTTCCCATTAAGTATAAATAACATTTTTCTGTTATAGTCATCCAAATTCATGAGGACAACTCCAGTTCCTTTATCAGGTTTCATTATTCTAGCCTTATCTAGAAACCTATTGATTACTCTGATAATGGCATCTTCCTGAATATTATAATCATCCCCTTTTCGATGAATGGAAAGTAAAGCTCTAATGTCCAGCTCACATATTTTTTCAAATAGTGTGACCATAGGGTGCAAGGGGGGATTGTATATACTAGATATAGCCAAAGGGTTAGTGGATTGAATAGGAAAGGAATTCTGAAATAAAATCTTGAAATTAATTTTACGGGTGTATAATTTCAAATCCATCAATGTCTGCGCTATGTTGCTACGTTGCCAAGGAACATAGGTAAATGCTTTAGAAAAAACATCACATTGCTCTTTATTAAGGTCAACATTTGAAAAATTATACACTTTGAAGTCACCCGTGCTATTAGTTAAAATACAACAAACTGGTAAAACATGGTCATTACTACTTATTGCATGTATTTCACTATTATCTATATAATTAAATACAGAATTCATAGTGTAATTTATTTCCTGTTCAACCAATTCCTGTTGCGGAAATTCCTCCCACCCCTGTTGTTGTTCATGCCCTCCCTCTGTTCCACTGGTTGTTGGTATGGGTGTGTGTTGAATAGTTCTCTCCCCTCAAATTACTCAATTGGGGGGGGTCTTGTTTTTCAACCACTCTGAGTGTCTTGGGGTGGTATTCTTCTTCATCTACAAAATAATTATCATCAACTTCTTCCTGTATGAAATTGGCCTGAGGACCATTGTTAACATTGACATTCACATTTTCTTGATTGCTATATTTATTACCCCATTCTTGAGATGGTGGTGGATTAGGATATGCAATGCCCTTACTATATTCCATTTTGTCTCTATTTAACTTTTTAATCTTACGAAACTTAATATTGTTACTCAACTCATCAATACTTTTAAAAATTCTAAAATGCACACTTTTAAAATCTGTATGCTGTCTATGTGCACTAATTGCTAAATCTAATTCCATAACTTTGTCAATTAATTAATTTATAACCTTATCATTATTGGCAACAATCAAATTCATATAATCAAATCCATGTTGATCAAACGATGAAGTTAATTCAACAAAAAATTCAAAACCAGGTTTCAAGCCATTAGGGTATCTCCACATTCTTAACCCTTTAGGAACAACCTTTTCTTTTAAACACTCTACAACATAAACATTGTTCATTTGTAGTTGTTTAATCTTAGTTAAATAATATTCAAACTCTTCTAGTAATAAATGAAGACTTTTATTACCAGTCTCGTTCTTATTAATGTGTCCATTTTGTGAAAAAATAGTAGCAGAAATCCAGTCCCTTAGTTGTGGCACATTGTTCGAACTTTGTATTCCTGTGCTAGTTTCAACAAAATGTTGTCCACATGGTATAGAGCCGGAAGGACTTATAACGGAATTAACGTTAGCAGTTGACACAGTATTAATGCTGTTAGAGAAAGATGATAAAGCGTTGGATATGTTGAAATTGTTATGGTTGCTTAAGGTGCTCCGTAAAGCGAGAGACGCTGGTTCTCATTCATCCTTTGTAGTCGTAAAGGTGTCTTTATATGTGTTTATATATTCATAGTACAATATGTATTTTTATGTTTTATGTTCACCTTAAGGGGGTGTGGCTAATGACATGTGATGTGTTTGGCAGTCTTTAAAAATGCTTCTTGTTAATTAAAAGTTGTCTGATGAAGTTCTGTTGTTGGGACGAAAGCGCTTACCGCTTTTTATCTTTCAATAAATATTTTTTTGCATTTGTGGACTACCAGTGGATTATTTTTTTGCTTTACATTGTGGACCATTAGTGGTTTCTTTCAGAGTCGTTTCATTTAACCACCTCTGCAAATTGGTCAGTAGTTTTTCACTGAACTGCTTGTCATTATACATTTAAATTTTGCATATTCCTCAGCAAAGAATGCTGGCAACTCCCAAGATTAATTGCTTGCACTTGCAAACAACTTGTCTCCATGTAAAAGTAGTCAGCAATGAAAAAAAGACAGTTAACATCACATATCTGCAGATGCAAGAAGGAATCTTTTTAAATTTCCCTCAAAACAGAATGTACAGCTGCCTTCAGCTACAGAATTGTTGACTCCCACTGAGAAAATTTGCTAAAGAAAAGCAAAACAAGCTAAAATCTTAGTAGATACAAGGAACTTAGCATTTCCCATGGCTTTTATCATTATACCTTATTTTTCAAGCCTGTTTGGTTTCAAAAACACTTGTATATAGTTTAAGACAAGATAAGGACATTAATATAGACAGCAACCATTACAAAAACAAAAACAAAGAAAATTATTTAGTATGATCAATGCACTTTTATACCCCACCTCCACCTCAGCAGCCCAAGATCACACGGTATTCACTTAATCTTTTGTCCAACCTTTCTCCTCCTGTTATGCTGTAACTTGTATATTTCGTACAATAAAAAGTACTTGTTTACTTTAATAACTTTAACACATACAACATTTTCTGAAAATTTTCCTACCAGATATAAAATACACCTGGTACACACTATACAAAACTGATTTACTATATAACATCCAGTTTGTATCATGAAATGTCTTATACAAATACTAAGAGTAATTGTTTTACTTACAGTTATTTTTCCCATTTTAGTGTCCTTCTAAAGATTTATGACATAAAGTAGGGTATATGCTTTACAGTCCACCCACAAATTTAACAAAGTCAGTAAAAGTCCAGTTTTTCTCAGCCACTTCTTGCAAAGCCATATTTCACACCTGTTACAGATGCTTTATAGTGTCCCATTTACTCACTAATTTCAGTGTGCTTGTCTTCATCCTGTTCATCTCCATCATCTAACACTAGACTCTAGTTCAAGTCCAATGTTCTCCTCATTCTTGTAGTCATCTCCTGTCCTTTATTTCTGTCTCTCAAGCATTTTCCTCTTGAACTAAGGAAAAGGCTTCACTGGCAAATTCTTTCTGTGAGCTTTATTTTCAGAAGAATCAGAAGAATGAGAAACAAAGTCCTCTTTGGTTTGCTGACTCACTTTTTGTTAGATAAACTTTTATTTTATTTTTACCTTAGCCTGTTCTCAACCCAAAAATGACTTTGATCCTCCAGGAAAAAATATTCTGAAGACAACTGGACATAGCAATTTGAGTCCCGCAACTGCCTTTTGACATTCCTTGATTGCAGGGATAAATTTGATTCTCTTCTGCCTGGTGTACAGTGAATATCCATTTTCCACAAATACTCTGCTGTCTCCAATTTTCAATACTTTTCACCTCTGACAAAGTTTTGTTAGGATCAGCTGTTTCGGCTGGTATGATTTAATCTTTAATAATATAGGTCTAGACTGCTTTCTCATTGCCAGGTTTGGAACAAAACCCTCAATGTGCCCTTTCAATTAACAAATCCTGCTGTGGAATACTAGTCCAGTAAAATTAATACAGTCTATTCCTTCCAGTTTCTTTGGTTCTGCAGAAAATCTCAGGTTTTCTCTGACACTCTGTTTTCTGTTTCTTAAAACAGCTCTTTTTGAGATGCCTCTTACTTAGCCAGCCTTTTTCTTCATTTCACCTTCTGATTTTTCCAGTTTTATCAGTTTATCTGAATAGCTACTTAAAGCTTCTTCTATTTTTTTCCGGCCATTTGTTATTTGACTTGTTATATTCCTTCAGTGTTTCATTTATTTTGAGTACTTCGGATTTATTTTTCCTGTAAATTACTGAAAGCCATGACTTGCACCAAAATTGAAACTTGAACTACTTTTTGCCAAACAGTTGCAGCATTCTTCCCAATGAATAGTTTCTCTTTACCTTCTGTAGTAGATTTTCTTTCAGGTTGTCTAAATTTCTTCTTTGCTGGCATCCAGGCAGTGTACTTACTAGCCGATAACAGAGTTTTACCCAAGCTGACAATATCACTGGCTCTTATTTCCCAGTTTCTGTTTTCACACTGGAAGAGCTGAAATTAAACTGTTGATCAGTGTGCAGCCATATATGAATTTATTTTAAGCTAAATTTCTGATCATGATTCCAAGCTTTTTCAGCACTTTACAGATAATTATATCAATATGCTTTTGACATGAGAAAGTCAATGTGGTTCCCAGATCTTAACAGTAACTATCTTATTTTATATAACTAACTTATTATATATCTGTTATAATAGCTAATATATTTTGCTGTCATCTGCATATTTACTCAACCTATGATCGTAGCAAAACTATGTTTGTCATTTTAGAAATGACCATGGTGTAAAATATGCATTCAGTCAAAAGTGCTCAGGAACCCTAATAAACATGGAGATAATCCAATCAGCACAGGAGAAGACCCAGAAAATCCCTTGGTGCTATTTCTGTTCCTTTGTCAACACGTTGTTTACTCTTAAAATAAAGTATTATAGTTTACTTCATTCAGCTCATCAAACATCTAATGTAAAAGGTAATCTCTTCAGTGACTGTGTGCATGCTTGTATGTGTTGAAGGTCAGAAGCAGGAATATGTCTTGTCCACAACAGTTAAACCACAAAATTTCTACAAAAATTTAAGAATGTAATTATCTAAAAATGAAGGCAACAAGAACTATGTTGTTGTCTTTTATAACACTTTTTTAGATTTTTAACATAAACATTAACTGCTGGAAAGTAAGGAATTGTGACATTAAGGTGAACCAAGCCAAACACACTCTACACTTCTTCTTCTTTCGGCTGCTCCCATTAGGGGTCGCCACAGCGGATCAACTGTTTCCATTACACATTCTACACTATTATGTATAAATGCAGTGTTAGGGTTTTGTTTGTATAAAAACATAATCAGTTTTTCTTCACTTAGGTCTGGGAGATATAACTGTACAGACATACTCTTATCTCCTCAGTCTCCCTCCCAACAGACCTATATTGTCTGCATTTCCTCAACAACCATTCCTTGACAGAAAACCACAGCTTTATATCAGTTGCACACAGGCATCATTCATAAACCAGAATATACAAAATTACGTCTGGAACTCCAGTGCAGCATTCCACTACATCCATGTAGAAAGTGACATTGTCTGTGCATGAATGAGGTTATGGGCCTGATGTTATAACTGAAGATGGGGCATGACAGTGAGGCAATGCAGGGAGTACATGTATATTGAACAGTGATATTATGTTTTTTTGATAATCATACAGACATGTGTGTGGGTGTGTGTTTGTATGTCTATATGTGTGTGTATGTGTATGCATATATGCATGTATATATAAATACTTGCAGTGAAGCAGCCTTGGGGGGGTTAGAAGTCTCCTACCCTTAAGGAAAAATATTAAACCACTGGAAAAATTGTTACTTCTTCAGCATCAAAGTTGCTGGCTGAGACTCCTTAATATCAGGAAAAAGAGCCACAAATTATAGTAAATCTCATTTGAGAGTTCAGAATAATTGAGCGCTTATAACTTGTTTAGAAACCAATACTTCTTTGTTGAAAAATTAAATGGATGAGCTTTTTCACCCTTGCAACAAAGTTGCAGCTGTTACCTTTGGATGTAGGCTTGGCTTACTAACCTGTTGATAACCTTCATTAGCATGTCAGTGGGACCACTCTCACACACATGGAGGGGCCATAATATGCCCTCAAAGTGATGCAGGTGCCCCTAAAAGTTACCATTTTATGGTTATAGGTGGCAACAGCTGAAAATAATGTCTCTCTTTCTTGTGTGTTTGAGAGCAAGATTGGGAGGGTTGAGTCCATTTTTTAATTGATAGAGTGATGATGTGCAGCAACATTAGGTTTGATTACTAATTATAAATTTCTGAGGTTACTGTCTAATAAGAAATGTTTTCATTGTCCACATTGCTATAGGTTAGCAAGAGCACATACACCTCAGTGGTTAACTGCATGATGGGCCCTCTACTTGGCTCTCACTACCAAGCTAGGGGATCCCTGAGTGATGGAGGAGTGGATGGACTGCTGGAGGGGGGTATGATGGAAGAAAAATGTATCTAGAAAAAAAAAGAACAAATGTATTTTCTCACTAGTGGCCTAGAAACCCTGTGACATACAATGAGTTTCCCAATATGCATACTGTGGCTGCTTGAGTCAAAGTAACAACTTTCCAATATGATTCATTCATGGCTTTTTTTTTTAGTTTAACCACAGGATTTACTGCCTGCTTATATTATTTCTGATAGCATTAAGCCACAGCCAGAAAATCACTCAAGCACAGAATCATAATTTTAATACTAAATAGTTGTAACTGCATCCAACTACAACTGACAGATCAGTCACATTTATGGAGGCTAACTCAAAACACAGTAAAGGGCTACCATTTGTCAACTATTTTGAGGTTGTCAATCAGTCATTCTATGGTATTTTGAATGGTTTGTGAATACTGTTTAATCATATTCAACACACACCAAAAGTTATACTTTGCCAAATGACAGGAATGTGTTACATGATCTTCCCTGAGGTACTATGCCCTCATACTTTGCTTATATAAGATTAGCGGATGGTAATGGCTGTGCTCCCCATATGGGCTTCAGAGTACTTGACTAAGTTTGCTAGCACTCTCTGTATATCAGTTCCTGATTAAAACAATATTTACATCAAACTTAAAAATGTGGTTAGATATACAGTTAAACTCCAAATGGTTACGATATAAAAAAAAGACTCAAAAACAAACATCCAGCATCGTACAGGCACCCACAGACTCCAAAAATCCAAGAGTCTATGGGTGCCAGTACGATACTGGTTGTTTGTTTTTGAGTTCCAACTCTTGGGTCTTCGGAGTCTGTGGGTGCCAATACACTATTGGTTGTTTGTGTTAGATATACAGTTGTAGAATCATTTTTAATTCAACCTAGTTGCATCCACTGTCTCTTCTGACTGCAGGGTATTT
Source organism: Protopterus annectens (assembly GCF_019279795.1). Taxonomy (NCBI): domain Eukaryota; kingdom Metazoa; phylum Chordata; order Ceratodontiformes; family Protopteridae; genus Protopterus; species Protopterus annectens. The sequence continues at coordinate 1,089,656,514 of NC_056746.1, read as the reverse complement.
TAGATACATTGACAATTTGATTTGTTTATATGTAAAGGTGGGTTTAATTGTGTTTTTCATTTTGTGGATTATTTGCAAATTAATGGATTTAATTTAAGTTTTGATGTTTTTCAGTATGGTAATAGTATTATTTTTTGGATGTGAAATTAGAAGGGTACGTGGATGGTCAGATTAAAACTTCAGTGCACAGAAAATTTGAGGATGAAGGTCAATTTCTCCATGGCCATAGTTGCCATCCCCCTCACTTATTGTCTGCTTTACCCTATGGTGAAGTTTTGAGATTACATAGATTAAGTAATAATCATTCAGATTTTTTTGAAGAAGTCCAGAGGACAGCTTCTATGTTTGTAACCAGAGGCTATGATAACAAGTCATAGTGGAAGTTTTGAACAAAGAAAAATGAGTTAATTTACCTTCTGATATGAAGAGTTTTGGTGATCAAAGGCTATTTATTACTGATGGAAGGGTTTTAGTTAATCATAGTATAAAAAAGAAAAAATATATTTTGTGACTACATACAATATTTTTAGTGAACAGTTCAGTTCTTTACTGAAGCAATATTGAGTTTTTTGGTTACAGCTTAAGAATTTATCAGGAGTTCTGTACAGTTATCCCTGTATTTCTTACAATGTGGAAGAAATTTGAAGGATATGCTTGTACATAATGCATTTTCATTGCCAGCTTGTTAGATGTTTAAAGTTCATTCTTTTTTCAGAACTTTTCCATCTGGTAGCTATTCCAGCTGTAAGTTTACAGTAGACACTTTTCAAAAGAATAATGGTTTATTTTTTTTTAATCTAATGGGAGACATAGTTGCAATATAGAGGGCATTATTTATGCATTACAGAATGGGCAAACTGTACATCAGCACCATGATTGGAGAACAAACGTTTTCCAACAGGGTAATAATGTACAAGTAGTGCATGCTGAAAAACAATCCAACGCTTCACGGCAGGATATAAAGTTGCCATGGAGCTCGGAGCTCGGACTGAAAAAACAATTAGCAGCCGCCATTACTTTACACTCACTAAGCAGTACTTTTGCTGTTTAGCGAGTGTAAAAAAAAATAAACAGGAAAAAAGTGTATGTGTGTATGTGTATGTACATGTATGAGTGTGTTTATGTTTCACACTGCGTGTGTGAGCGAATGTGTGTATGAATGCAGAGGAGACTGTGTGTGAGAGAGATCGAGAGTGAGTGAGAGCGATCTTATGTGAGTGAATGCATGTATGAAAGCACAGGAGACTGTGTATGTGTGTGAGAGAAATCAAGAGAGAGTGAGAGCAATCTTGTGTGAATCAATGTGCGTATGAGATTGAGAGAGAGACAGCGGTCTTGTGTGCATAGCTTTCAACTGTCAAAATTTTTGCAGAACGCCCAGAGTTTTGCCTCATATTTTTTGCCTGCTCCTCATAAAATTTGTGGTTTTCTGAAGTCTTGTGGCAAATCAGTGAGGAGTGAATTAACTAAATAATGACAGGCATTTGAGTTTCAGACTTTATCTTTCAGAAAATGCATTGTAATACAAGACCTTTTATTCTAGCAACTTTCTAAGTTTATAAGAGCAATATTTAAAATTTGTCCCTATTTTTCGGGCTTTGTCACTCATTATTTTTGGCTTTGTCCAGATTTTTTGTGCTAAGAAGTTAAGAATTATGCTAGCATGAATGAATGCAAGCATGAAACCAAAGGAGACTGCATGTGCATATGTATGTAGGTGTGAAAACAGAAAGAGGCTGTATAAGAGACAGAATGGGCTCATTGTGTTTTACTCACTTATTTATTTTTTCAAGTACTATATGTTTTTAAGTATTTTTGATGTAAAATCCCTCATCCAACACCATTAACATATACTACAGAAAGTATGAAACATTAAGCGGAGGAATTATTTTACATCAAAAATATATAAAAAAATAATATAGTACTTAAAAAAACTAAGTAAAACACAGCACTTTTACAGAGAGACCATTTTCTAAGTGCAATAATGCCCTCCAGGGTGTGTGTTAATGTGTAATTAACACCCTCCCAGGGGTGTAGAGGCCCTCCAACAGCATTAATTACACATTAAGCATACCCCTGTCGGGCATTATTGCTTGCTTGAAATTTCCATGTGGTCTTTTTTATGTCGGGGACATTAAGAGAATGTTCAAGTTAAGGTTATATGGATGTGTCAGCGACATCAGGAATTTCAGAGTTGAGAGTCTTATTGCACAGCAATTTAAATTGCATCATAATTCTGACCCAACAGGTTTAAAAGGTATCATTCTAGAAAAGGTACATTTTAAGCATGAAAATGAAATGGGGACCAAAAAGAAATTGTTATATAAAGAATCAATTTTTATTTTGAAGTATAGCACTTTAGTACCCTCAATTCTGAATACAGAGTGTAACTGGAGTCTTTTAATTTAAACTATTTTATAATCCAGTTTAATTATTTTATTCTTTATTTAAATATTTAATTGTTTGGATTTGTGACTGTGTTATAAAATGCTGTTGATTATGTACTGTTTTATTCCTTAAAGGCTACTGAATAGCCAAGGCGCTAGAGTATGTCATTAAAATGTTCATTTTGGTTTTTACTGGCCTTTTAGTTGTTTTTCATACTATGAACTCACAGTTTGCTTATATAAGATTAGAGGATGTTAATGGCTGTGCTCCCCATAAGGGGTTCAGAGTACTTGCCTTAGTTTGTTAGAACCCTCTGTATATCAGTTCTTGAGTAAAATAATATTTACATCAAACTTAAAAATGTGGTTAGATATACAGTTGTAGAATCATTTTTATTCAGCCTAGTTGCATTCACTGCCTCTTTTGACTGCAGGGTTAGCCATCCATCCCAATGCTAGGCCACCAATTCTCTATACAATTCACTTTACAAGTCTCCCACATAATCCATTCAAGTAGGGCCCCTGCAGCAGTATTCCTCCAACCCCCTAGGGAAGGCGTGTTAAAAATATACCACCACCCCCCCCCCCCCCACGCACACACATGCCAAATGACTCTTCCTAAAACTCCAAGGGCCTCTAATGCAGTTCAGGTCACATTTAGCACATTCAATGGTAAAAACGTTTGCATCAGCAAGTCATCTTTCCATTCACGTATTAGTACAGGTATATACAGTCAAACATGAAATCATATACTTTCTTTATAAATACTTTGAGGAATAGGTTTGATTTTTATACATTTTGAGAAACTGTCCCGTTTATTATACAGCTTGAGTGATAAACATTCTTTCTTGTTTGCTATTCTTCAGTCTCTGACCTGAAATAAGAATCTTAAGCTCTTTCCAATACATGAGCTAAAGAAATGAATTCCCAGACTCCCCTAAGAAATGTACCCTTCACAGACTTGCAGAGCTCATTGAGTTCATTCCCATAATTTAATTACACTTCCTTTGTGCTGTAAAACATGCAACCATAATACCCTATGTCTCTAATTTCCAGAACAGGATTCTTTGGCATTTGCATATCATTGTTGCATGAGCCAAACAAAATGTGTCAGAGCTATTTTATATGGAAATTATTCTGTCACGTGTCTTCCTTTGACTGACACTGAAAAGCATAAGCACATGCAACCTAGTATGACAGTCAAGCCTTTCAAAACAGTAAACATGTCTTCAGCAGTATTACCGCTGCCTTAATATGTAACACTGAATGCGTTAACTAAAGAGAAGTCAGTCATTAACTCCCTCAACAAGAATTTTGATTTTTATAGATATATAAGAAAATATCAATATGGGGTTATGGCACTCAAGCTTTTTGAAGGCCAGGCCAATAGGTCATAAGTCTGCCAAATGAAACTCAAAATCTTAATTTAAGATGTATTTACTTATGTGACTTTTGATAACCAGGACATACAGCTGACACAGTATAAAGTCCCCTTTCAAAGGAATTTGAAGGCTGCAGATAGCTGCTGACAACACAATTAAGCATTACATCAATAGTAGAAACTGAACCTTAAACAAACAACTGGAGTACTACACATGATCTGGACTGGCTGCTCTGTAACAATACAGAGCAGGGCCCTGAACTACAGGACACTAACACTGTGCACCACAAGGGCAGCGGTCAGAATATTAGACATGCTGTCATCCAATGCAAACTGAAACTGTTGAATCAGTAAGGGGTGCAACAGTGCATGTAGAGTAAAGAGAAAAGGTAAATAACAGCAGAACAGATAAGGCAAAAAGGTCAAAAATCATGTGGAGGTTTACTGAAAGAGGCAGGAACTGCCAGTAATACGGGTGATGACTAAGGTGTTTTTAATGGTGTGTGTGTGTGTGTGTGTGTGTGTGTGTGTGTGTGTGTGTGTGTGTGTGTGTGTGTGTGTGTGCGTGTGTGTGTGTGTGTGTGTGTGTGTGTGTGTGTGTGTGTGTGCGTGTGTGCGTGTGTGCGTGTGTGTGTGTGTGCATCTAGCTATCTGCAGACAAGGGTGCCAAAAACTTACAACAGCAACACAGAAATATTATGTAGAAGCACTGCATGAGAACCTTGCAAATCAGAAACCTTAGTCATTTTTATGGGCCAGCTATATATCCTCTGAACAGGATGCCTTTGACAGAATGGTCAGCACCAATGGTACAGTCCATTTATTAAGCACAAAGTAGAGAGGAACTGTTCCTTGTCACAGTAAAGCCACCCAGATCAACTAGGAAAGGATACTAGTCCTGAAAGGCAAGGAAGCCTATACCAAAGCATAACAAAAAAAATAGTAACATTAGAATATAAAACAAGCAACAGAGCTCTTAGACAGTTCCTACAACAGATTTTGCATGCACTCCCCAACAGGCAAAGTCAAAAATGTATGCAACTAGTGCTCTCTGTTCAAAAACATTAAGAGAGAAATTGCAAGTTGCTGAATATATTCAGTATATGTATCCCCACTGATATGTTTGGACTTCTGTATGTAACAATCGGACCTGGTAATACGTAATAGAAGGGAGAATGGAGGAGAGCCTTCCCTCAACTTATAATACATAAGCAGTTCCAAGTATTACATACAGTCATATAATAAATAACATGTTGATGAGGCGAGACAACTTACACTTTCGTACCTAGTACATTTGGTCCAATATTTTCAAGTACTTAACTGATAACTATTATTAAAGAGTACTTTGTGCAATAATGCAGCATGAGCTGTGAGTAAAAAAATTCCTTCTCCTATCCAGGGCATTCCTTTTAAGTTAACTCAGATGCTAACAAATATGGTATATAACGTTAGGAGAAGAGTTATGCAAAAATAGTTTTATATATATATATATATATATATATATATATATATATATATATATATATTTATTTATTTTTTTTTTTAACATTTGTTAACCGGGAAAGTCCGACTTGGAACAAAGCCAATTTTCAGTGGAGGCCCGGGGAGAAAGGCTCCAGATAAATAAATATATATATATATATATATATATATATATATATATATATATATATATATAACTATTATTAAAGAGTACTTTGTGCAATAATGCAGCATGAGCTGTGAGTAAAAAATTTCCTTCTCCTATCCAGGGCATTCCTTTTAAGTTAACTCAGATGCTAACAAATATGGTATGTAAAGTTAGGAGAAGAGTTATGCAAAAATAGTTTTATATATATATATATATATATATATATATATATATATATATATATATATATATATATATTTTTTTTTTTTTTTTAACATTTGTTAACCGGGAAAGTCCGACTTGGAACGAAGCCAATTTTCAGTGGAGGCCCGGGGAGAAAGGCTCCAGATATATATATATATATATATATATATATATATATATATATATATATATATATATATATATATAAATGACCGAAGATGTTTTTATTTATAATACTTTTGTTTACCAGATACATCTCGCTTGGCCATATGGCACATTTAATTATAGTTAGGTAGGTAGCAAGGGCGCTCGCAGGCAGGTGCAAACCCCCCTGTATTTTGACTTAAGTTATCTGTGATTTGTTGAAATCAGAAAATGTACTGGCAAAACCGTACATTTTTCCATGTCACAAAAACACCTAAAACCAGTACTGCAAATGGCCTGGAAAAAACAGCAATCTACACATGGAAAATAGTTAGCACTTATTTTCCATGTGCAGATTGCTGTTTTTTCCAAGATGTTTCCGGCAAGTTCTTGTATTTTTCCATTTCAAAGTACATTTTTTTTTTGTGTATGAAAACTGCATTCGGATGCAATGTATTGGAGGTTGCAGTCACGTGATCCATATGACGAGCCTCAATTCCTCCTCAAACTGCATCTCCAACTGTTAACAGTTGCAGACTGACTGCGGTAGAGTTTTGATGTGGACGGCAGATGGATTACTATCCAGAAGATTTCTGTGACAAAAAAGAGTAAGAGTGAGAGTGTCCTGACTCCTGACTTGTGTGGTGTGACTGGTGTGTAGCGCAGCAGCAGCACGTAGTTTTGTAGAACTGAATCGGTAGGTTGATCTGGAGTCAGAGACAACATGAAAGAAGATCCGAAGTAAAATTTTTTTTACATTGAATGGCAGCTTCCACCTTGGTGCCAAAACGTGAAAGCGGAGCACTTGAGACTGAGAGTGTCCAGTAGTTTCCCCTAGTGGACTACTGACCTCCCCATTCCCATTCCAATGCTCAAACTACTGGAGGTGTAGACAGTTCCTGAGGCTAACAGCTTCTCCGCTGCATCCATGATGTGATGCCATGCTCGAATGCCCATACTAGTTAAGTTTAACTTGTCATTTGGCCTCCTTTTGGCCTTCCACAAACATCTTTTATTTCCAAAAATGTGTATTAATTCACAATGGGCTTATTCTGTCAGTGCCTTGGGTTAATACTATTAATATTTTAAGCGCCCTTAATTATTTCTGGATTTGTCCCTGGTTCTGTTCTGATTTGTCTCCAATTCATTGAGAGCTATGAGTACATACATAATGCTGTATTTAAACACAACTATTTGCCAGTCAGGTTCTGTGGTGCGCTACACACAAGCAGAGGGACACTCCTATTAGTACGTGCTTTGCCACCACTTTCAGCAACAATCACTGTTCATTTAAAGTACAAGGGGCTCAAGGTATCATTTTAAAGACCCTTGGCAAAGCAGACTCCGAATTACAGGTGGATATGCTTCTGGAGTGAAAATATAATGTATACATTTGCAAAAAGCAACTGCAGTGGTGGTGCTGCGGTAGCATTGTCACCTCACAGTAAGACGTCCTGCTCGATTCTCAGCTAGAGTGTCTTCTGTGTGGAGACATGCGTGAATGGGCGTATCTTCGTTGAAGGTTGTGCGTCAGAGCTGGCAACTCGGCACGTAAAAATCTACTGCCAATCATTAGGGGACCGGAGTTCCGCTGTGGCGACCCCTAACTGGGAAAAGCTAAAAGACACAACAACAGCAACAACATTTGCAGAAAGTAAACCCTCTACTTTCATAGCTCTGCCTTTTATCTCCAGAATCAGGAACAAATCCAGAAATAATCAGGGACAGTTTTTTTTTTTTTAATATTAGTACTGCTACCATCAGAAGCTTGCTTTTTAAAAGCTATTAACTTGAGAAGTTGACAGGATAAGAGAAATGGAATTAACATGCGTCTATTACTCCAATTATTGTCATTATTAAGTGTAATTCATTACCTTTTTTCTTCAAAAATCAACAGTTTTAATGGGGATTACGATAAAGGGCAAAATTTGGGCCAAATCAGGGATAATTTTAAGGCATGGTTAGTCTTAGAATGCAGAGTTCCCTAGTCCCAAACAGTAGTCTACAGGGGGGTATTTGGCTGTCTGCATAAAATGTTACTTTTCAGTTTAATTTGTAATACAGATAGCTACATATACGTTAAGCCACTAAAAGCATATATCATGTTTTGGACTCCCAGACATTTCTATTTTCGGTGTTTTTGTTCTTGAAATTCGAGTTGAAATAAGAACAAGTTCCAGTGGTGACTAGAGCCATACTTTTCAACATATTCATAAATGACTGGCTGACCAGACCAGTCTAAGCAACTAGGAGGCATTTTTTCTCACCTATTGACTTGCAAACACTTACATAGCTTAGCTTTCAAGTTCATTCTGATTTTTTTCCATATTCCAGTTATGAATATTTCACCTGTTTACATACTGCATATTTGCTGTCTTTGTTATTTGTATTTTTTGAAAGTGATTTACACTAAATATATTACTGCCAACTGCCAAGTTATATAACATAAAACCTTTGCAAGTAGTTTATCCCATTTTTTTTATGGGGACTTATTTAGTTGTTTAACCTTTCAGTTTTATTAATACAGTACCTTATATATTTAAGGAATGCCAATGCATTATAGCAATTATGAATTGTATTTCATGTATTAATACTGCTTGTGAAGATAGGTGAAGGCTGCCAACTTAGCTAGAACAAATTTGTAGCTAATTCTGTCATTTGTAAATATTAATATAAGCCACAGGGTTGTTCTCTTAAATGTGAAAAGACTATACTGGATGTTGAACAGCAAAAATGTAACAACACTGCATTCTGCTGTAGGAAAGCTGATAAGTCAAGCATTGCAAAATTCTTTGATCTAAAACTTGGAGCTGAGATGTCTAGAGGGAGGCATCCTGCCTATTGTTTTGAGGCCAGAGTTAATGGATAGAATTTACACCTATATTTTCCTTTATTGCTCTGGCTTCCTGACCAGCTGCAAGATCAAAAGGCAATTAACCTCTGACTTTATGTTAGCCTGGAAACCAGAAAGAAATTATGTAATCTGAAATGAATCAGTGGTACTGTGTTATCAATTTAAGGACAGAAAGAATGAGGGCATCTAGCATTTGTCTTGAGAACAACCAGCTCAACAGCACTTAGCATGTGTTCTCTATGTAAGTTTATTTTAGAAATATGTTTTCTCTTAGCTATAGCTAGGAACTAGGAAGATTAGATTATTTTTTTCTGTACTGATGTCAGAACTTTTCTACTGTATTATTTTAAGTATTTCTCTGTGATCTCTGAACTCTTGACTAGCACTGTGTAGTAAGAAGTATTGTCTTGTGTTTTTATTATTTATTATTAAATATTTTTATATCTTTCAACTGTGGCTGTTTTCTGTAGAGATAATTTAAGCTCTAAGAGTACATTGTATGTATTTAGTAATATCGTACAAAGCCACTCCAATAGCCTTGCTGTTCAATCACACTTAACCATTTGGATAATAATATTGCACAGTATAATTGGACACCCTTTCATAAGGGCTTTTATTAGCTGATAAACATTAGTGGGTGGTGGCAAGTGGTACTACCGTATAGTCTGGATAAAAGGGGTACAGCTGGAGAACCTGTGCCAGCCTTCCCAAGGAGTGTCTGTGTGGTTGTACATAACTCTTATCTCAAAGTATGTGTGTGTCAGCTACTTGGGCAGGGACACGAAGCACTGGGTGGACAGAGAGGGTGCTGGAGGTTTTAGCTTGCCCACTAGGCTGAGATCTGGACCCTATAGCTGTGCCAGTGAGGAGTCTTATTGGGGACCTGGAGAGAAAGGGAGAAACCAGCCCCAGAGTGACTGTGATCTCTGTGTGCTCTTAAGGGAAATTGTACTTTACTGTGTGTTTATTTATTATCCTTTCCCTATATGAACGCCCTTCACTGATGTTAGTGGTGATGATTGAGGCTCCTTGATTATTGTGCCAGTGCATGGGCATCACACTGCTTAAACAGTAGAGAGTGTGTTACAGCTGGGCTGCACTTTTCAGAAATATTCTTTTTTTATTGGGATGAATATGGAAACCAGCAATTTAGAGCAAATACCAATGAAGGAAAACCTCACTGGCAGCTAATTTGTATGTCTCATAGCTGTGGTGGTGGTAGTGGTGGTGGTGGTGGTGGTGGTGCTGTTGTCTGTGTTTATGTGTGTGTGAGAATGTATGTGTGTATGAGAGCAATCAAAAAAGGAAAAGTTGTGTGTGTTTATGTTGCTGTCTGCCTGTGTGTATATGAATGAAAGTGTACATAAAAGCAGAAGTGTGTGTGTGTGTGTGTGTGTGTGTGTGTGTGTGTGTGTGTGTGTGTGTGTGTGTGTGTGTGTGTGTGTGTGTATAAGAGGAAGGTAGCATACCTCTCAACTGCCCAGGTCTTTGCAGAATGTCCAGATTTTTGTCCCACATTCCTCCTAAAAGCGATTGAAGTTGCTAAATAATAACAGACATTTGAGTTTCAGACATCATATCCTTTAGAAAAATGTATACTAATACAAATCCTCTAATTCTAGCAATTGTATAAGTTCACAAGAGCAATGTTTATAATCTGTCCCTATTTATTTTAGGCTTTGTCCAGATTTCTTGCACTAAGAGGTTGAGGTGTGTGTGTGTGTGTGTGTGTGTGTGTGTGTGTGTGTGTGTGTGTGTGTGTGTGTGTGTGTGTGTGTGTGTGTGTGTGTGTGTGTGTGTGTGTGTGTGTGTGTGTGTGTGTGTGTGTGTGTGTGTGTGTGTGTGAGAGGGAGTGAAATGTCCTAGTTAGAGTTAGCAAATGGAATTTATTTTCAAGTGCATTTTCAAATAATTGTGAGTTTCAAGAGAAGAGAAGTTTACTGCTGCCCATGCTAAGTCTGCTTAAAATGTGCAACTGTTTTGTTTAGCAAATGGTATCACTACTGTGGTATACAATTTTAAAGCAGTGTTAGTAGCACAGCAGGTAGCATACTTGCATCTTGATACAGAGGGCTGTGGGTTCTATTCCCACAATATGTTGATTTGTATTTTAATGGGGTGGGGTACTGCAGCCCTTAGTATGTCCTCCTTTGGATGAGACGCCTAGTAGATATGAACCTGTTTTTCAGCTTGCCACCCATTCCTTGTTGCAATATACCAGCTTACCACTTATTTTAACATAACATAGACAATTTATTCCACAAGGGCAACAGGCACTGAATTTGTAGATGAAACAGAGAAATATAAAGTTGCTTTCTAGCAACACCATCTTCACTGGTTTCAGATCTCTTTAATGTGGAATTATTCAGATTACTTTTACTTCTGCAGAAATTGTGCATATTGACTGATATTAGTGGATTGTAATGACAGAAGTTTGAGTGGCCTTTTATGGTTGAAATGTTCTGAATTGGGCAGTTTGTCATTACTAGTTCATATGTTTTGTTTCATTGCTTAATGGAAAAATGTTGAAAACTATAGATTTAAACACACACTCTAACAAGTGGTGTTATATTATACAAGGGATATAATTCAATTATTATATATTATAATTAATACAATCAGGAAGGTATGTCAAAGAACTTTTGCATGGTCCTAAAAATGCATACGGGGGGGGGTCTATGATGTGAAAAACAGCCCAAAGGTAAACTTAACCCAACACTGGCCAGATGCATTTTCTTTGATTGTGGGTTTCAATGCTGTTTCAGTGAATGTGAATTTCAAAGGCAGAGAAGTTTTAATGCTAAGTTTGTTTTCACTGTAAGACTGAGGCTTTGTTTAGCAAATGTCTATCAGTGTTTGTGCTATAAAATTTGAAATAAAAGTTGTAAATTAAATCCAAATATCTGCAGTCATTGTAGGAGTAAAGCAGAAAACAGTAAGCATACTAAGAGTTTTGGACAGTGTTTATGGCAACTGGGGAGAAATAGCCAAATAATGGGACACTGGAATGCCTGCATGTGTTGGGGAAGGGCCTGCATGGGGGGTCTGAGTTTACACCCCCCCCTACAAAAATATCCTGCGGGCTCCCCTGGTAGGTTGGTAGATAAACTGAAGCAATCAGACTCTGTTTGGTCACGACCTTGTTACAGCAGAGCAAAAGAAATGCACTGAGTTTATAATAATAACATCATCGTTGCTTGACCTGTTGTACATACAGGTATAACACTGTCAATCAGAAAAAACATATGCAGAATACTGTTTACAGAGAAGATTTGGGACATTGTGTAAATATCAGTTAAAAAATATATGTAAAAAGTGAGATCATTATGCAATGTAGAATGATATTATTTACTATATGTAATATGAAGTTTTTGTAACAGAGAAATTATATTCATACATGTTCCTGGAAATAAATTTAGTGAAGACTATATCACTAAGATTGTTTGATAACTAGATTATTTTTTGCTACCTCAGAGCACCTCAGAGTTAATTGAATAGAAATAAGGAAGGTAAAGGTATAGCTATCAACCCCAACATGGGGGTGTCGATAGTTTATTCAGTAACTTAACTTACACTAAAACATGCCAGGAAGGAACTTACAAACACTATTAGTAAAGGTAAAGCAGAATACAAGCTAAAGGTTGCCACATATACCAAACAAAACTACACATCTACCTTAAGTTATGCAAGAAAATTAAGAAATTATGTTATTAAGATGCAATAAACAGAAGTAAATTGAATACAAACAAGTGAAGTCCATACATACAAACACATCTGTGATTACGAATGCTGAAGCATTCAGCTTTATTATTAGTATTAGAAATTAGGAGATTAGTGTTATCAAGAGTAGTGCAACATTTATGTCATACATATTCATCACTTTATGTTCACACACTGCCAGGGTGACATCACAGCTATCTATAAACATATCTTCTGTATAAAGAAGTGTATTGCAGGGGGATAGAATCCATCAACTGGAAAGGGGATGAAAAAATAAAGTACACTTTCCAATTTAAGATAAGCAGAATTTCAATGAATCTGCATTCAAGTGTGAAAAAGTCAAGAGAATTAACAAGTGAGAAAGAGTGGGAGACAGAAGATATATATATATATATATATATATATATATATATATATATATATATAGGGATCTACTTTTAAATCACAAAATCTCACAATCCCAAAGACCAAAATACAGAGAGCAAAACATTGAAACATCAATTTATGAAACTTCAAAAGAGCAATTCCCACAATATCGACTCCCAAAATACTGAAACACTAAACACAAACCTATACTTCCTACCCCCCACCACAAAACGCACACCAACTAAATAAAATAAACCACAGTATACTACTCTACTTTTAAGCGGGGGGGGGGGGGCAAGCCCTCTGCACCCCCCCTGTGGAGGGCAATGCCTCGCACACCCCCTGCTTATTAAATATATCAACTCCGAGATCTCACTACAGCGACGACAATGGTAAACATATTGTTCCGTTCCTCCGCCTACTTTAAATAACAACACCAGTAATTTTTTAGTTAGTCTTCTTTCAAAATATTTATAACGTACTATAAGCAAAACTGCCTTACCTTTCTGAGACTTCCTGTTCACACACACCTCTACAATATTTCCCGCAGCTTGTAACATAACATCAACTATCTTTTATTAAAATTTCGTACAATGTAAAACGTCTTAAGGGAACAGTATCCTATTAAAAGCTCAGTATCATTGCTGTAATAGCTGATTCAATATTTTAACATTTGGGATTATGAATTTTCAGTGTTATAAAGTTTTTGGCATTATGGTCTCAGTAGGGGAGCCACATAAATATACATATATATATATATATATATATATATATATATATATATATATATATATATATCCCAAAATAATTTCTGGAGAACTATTCATTAGCATAACCACAGTGCAGTGAGATCAGATGGACCCCTGGGAGGAACCTCAAAGTGCTGTAATATACAGATAAGAAGGTATCTGACCCTTTAGTGCCACTGTATCTGTGTTCCACTTACTTAGTACACCAGGAAAACAAAGTGCAGTCCAAACCTGCAATCTACAACCTTTCATCAGAGTTGTGCACAACATCAGTAGCCTTTGTGAAGAGCTGGTGTACCTTGGTCTTGGGGCCTGTACTGTTTGGGATATACTTTTCTGAGATGCACGCCAAAACCAGTGGTCTGTGGCTGACCAAGTTTGCAGATGACTGCAAGCTGGGTGTTGTCTTAAATTCCCCTAGTGATGTGAACATCCTCCAAGAGGGCCTTACCCAAACTAAAGACTGGTGCCAGAAGCATGCCCTCAAACCGAATGCCAAAAAATGTATCATTATCCCGTTTGGGGAAAATGGTGTTCCCACTAATTATCACATTAATAACAACGTACTAAGCACACAATCAGTTGTGAGGGACTTGGGGCACCCAGGCTGATAGCAACTTGACTTTTGACCAGCACATTGCCTCTGTTGTACAGAAGGCTTTCTACATGGCTCACCTCATAAGTAAGGGTATTTCATACAGGAACAAGGAGGCCATAATATCCCTGAACTCCTCCCTTATCAGACCCATTATTGAATACAATGCCCCCTTCAGCATGTACGTTGCCAAGCACATGCAGCAGCTGGAGAGACCACAGAGGTTCTTGACCAGGAAAAAACAGGGTCTCAAACACCTATCCTATACAGATAGGCTAAAAGCCCTGTCCATCTACTTAGTCTCATACAGACTGTATAGAGGTGACCTCTGTCTGGCATACAAGGCATCTCAGACCCAGCCTTGATGGAGTTGCTGCTTATCCGTAAGTCAACTTCCACTCATGCAACCCACACACAAGGCCTCAACCTGGTCTATGACATTAATAGAACTTGTTGGTGGGATAGATTTGTGTCCCAAAGACTCCACCATCTGTTGAATAGACTCCCTCTCCATTTCAAGCAGAGTACCTCAGTAACCCTCTTTAACAGGAACCTGAACGACTGGATGGGAAACAGAAAATACACTCCTGGGATTCCACCTGTGTCCCTGATGGACAAAGTAAACAGGTGCTGACCTTATGGGAACATGGGAAAAATTCCTGGCTAGGCTTATAAGGGCCTCTGAGCCAATAGCCTAGTATCATCCTATGAACCTATGGTGCAAAGACAAGGCATCCATCTGTCCAGATTTTGGGAATCATTCTAAATCATCAGACAATTGTCCAGGATAGGATGAAGAGAGAAACAGCGATCAGATTTAGTAATCCCTCTCCATTTCAAGCATAGTACCTCAGTAACCCTCTTTAACAGGAACCTGGACGACTGGATGGGAAACAGAAAATACACTCCTGGGATTCCACCTGTGTCCCTGATGGACAAAGTAAACAGGTGCTGACCTTATGGGAACATGGGAAAAATTCCTGGCTAGGCTTATAAGGGCCTCTGAGCCAATAGCCTAGTATCATACTATGAACCTATGAACCTATGGTGCAAAGACAAGGCATCCATCTGTCCAGATTTTGGGAATCATTCTAAATCATCAAACAGTTGTCCAGGATAGGATGAAGAGAGAAACAGAGATCAGATTTAGTAATCGGATACAAAATTCAGAGAGCTCTGTACTGATGTAAAGTCAGATTTCATCATTGTCAAGCCAGCTCCATGGCATAGAAGAGTGAAACCCTGACTGCATCTAAAGTGACATGTGTTTA
The DNA here is from genome assembly GCF_019279795.1 of Protopterus annectens. Classification (NCBI taxonomy): domain Eukaryota; kingdom Metazoa; phylum Chordata; order Ceratodontiformes; family Protopteridae; genus Protopterus; species Protopterus annectens. Next base: position 1,089,641,213 of record NC_056746.1, on the reverse strand, counting down.
GCAGCCTTAGCACTTGAAGAACTGATGGGGGGATTAGAGAGGCACTGCCTGCATGCTCATATCTGTATCAGAGAGTAGGTTATGCATGGCAAGGGTACGTACCCCATGGTAGAATCCCCAGTGGAGAGCAGAGATCATATGAAGTACTTGTTACAAGGCAAGTGGGGTCTTTGAGGATTACATCACCTGCAGGTACTGGTGACACACCTCATGACAGCTCATTGTACATCCTCTCTTGGATGTCGGTATGCATGCAAAGAGGGAAATGTAGGTCATAAAAGAAGAAATTGCTGGTCACTGCCTTACCCCATTAAGGGGAATGGATGGGTGATGACAACTGCAGTAGTGATGATCAGCAAGAAAGTAAAAAAAAATGTTGAATCCATGCAATTGAATGCAACAAATCTCTATCTGATCTCAGGCTGTTCCACAAAGGTACCTAGTGACAGCAGTAGGTGCGTGTAGAGTTTAGGCCACTGCACTGCCAGGCACAGGGGCAAATACGACCTTTTATCAGTGCAGTGGATGATGGCCATTGTTAATCTCTCTTCTGTACTTTGTAGTTGTCCCTACTGCAATATCAGACACATTTCTTTGTTGTGTAACATCCTCTGCCACCCTGCAGTCACTCCAAGAATCCATCAGCATTAGTTCTCTGCAAAATCCCAGGTATGTAGTGCTCAACTATAGTGCAACACAGTTGGTGCACAGGATTCACACAACTATCCTTCCTACTTACCCATTCTTGCCAAATCTCTTCATGGAATGTGGATTGAGCCCTAATGTCATACTGATGGTCATGTTGTGCTTTACCCACATTCCAGCTTAAACTGCATGTTGTGTTTGCTAAACTGTATTCTGTTGCATATCAAAATAACCGAACCAAATATTTCTTTATACAATAATAAGAGTATGGATTTAAGGAATAGAAATAAATTCAATTGTGGTGAAAAAATGTTTTTTGTGACCACGTATAACATTTTAAGTGGAAAGATTTGGGAAACAGTTAAGTATTATTGGACATTACTTATGAATGATGATTTTTTGAAGAAAACTATCTGTAGCACACCTTATATTGCATATAAAAGAGGGCAAAACTTAGATAAATTAATGAAGGCTTATTTTATCCTGCCTGCAGAAAATACTTCTATGTCTTTAAGATGTAAAGGTACTTTGCCCTGTAATAATTGTAATATATGCCGTTATGTTATGGCTAGCTTTGGTAGGATTAATGGAAAACTATTTTTATCTAATACTAGTTTTTCTTGTGATACCATGGGTGTAGTGTATTGCCTGAAGTGTCCCTGCAACCTGTTCTATATTAAAGAGACCAAAAGGAAATTTAGAACTAGGTTGCAGGAACATATTAGAGACATTAGAAAGAGTAAATTGGAAAGTCCTATAGCATCACATTTTATGGAGAAACATCAGGGTGATTGCGGTCTGTTACAAGCAACTATTTTAGAAAAAGTTATGGTAAGGAAGGGAGATGAAGGATTGATTAAAAATATATTAACATATAAAGAAACTGTTTATTTTAAAATTTGATACTCTTACACCAAGGGGGCTGAATAAGGAAATTAACTGAAATGTTTGCTTTAATTGATGTAATTATTTTATTATTTGAGTATTTTATTGTTTAATTGCTTGTTAAGGGGTATATACACAGGGGGAGGTTTTATAAAAAATGTACTCTTTGAAGGCTGTGGTAGCCGAGGCGCTAAGTGCAATAAAAATCTTGGATCTGGTTCCTGTTGTTTTCTTACATTTCTTTGTTGTGTAACATCCTCTGCCACCCTGCAGTCACCCCAAGAATCCATCAGCATTAGTTCTCAGCAAAATCCCAGGTATGTAGTGCTCAACTATAGTGCAACACAGTTGGTGCACAGGATTCCTACAACTGCCACCACATCACCATCCTTCCTACTTGCCCATTCTTGCCAAATCTCTTCATGGAATGTAGATTGAGCCCTAATGTCGTACTGATGGTCATGTTGTGCTTTACCCACATTCCAGCTTAAAGTGTATGTTGTGTTTGCTAAACTATATTCTGTTGCATATCATGGCCCTACTGTGTGGAAGCACCACATAGAGAATATTAGAGCTCCTTCTAAAATGTGGGGTTGGATTTATGAACATGGCTGCACTGCCTGCATCTATTGGTGAACCATACCTCAGACTCACAAGCCACAGAATTCCAGTGGACTACACCCATGCATAATGCTGCACCAGTTCTATTAGATCTGTCCATGATGGACTGCTGATTGCTGTGCTCAATGGAGGCCATTGCTGTGTCATGCCCAATGATTTGTCTATTTCTAGTGCAGACGAGGTGTACAACATTATGCTGACCAAGTGAAGAGATACATGTTGTAGCATAATGGCTGAAGTAGCACATGAAGAATGCACTCCATGCTTATCACATGTATGATATACCTGTGCATTCAGCAGGGGTAAAAATCCAACTCCTGATGGCTGAGATGCTTGACTGGGAGTCACTTCCTGTGTATTATTAGGTCCAAAGAGAACAACCAAATATTGTTACAGAGCCTACCTACCTTATTTTCCAACTGAGTACTAAGTACAGTATAGTAGGATAATATAGAGGGCCTATAGTGTTAGCAGTAATGTGGGAAAGGGGAGTCCTCACTGCCAGGAGAACGAATCTGTATTGTCAGGAAGTGACACAAAAATGGTTAATAAAAGATGCTTTTCATAGCTCTTTAAATGTAGCAGCTGTCCATTCTAATAGTCCGGAATATCACAGACACTGAGGAATGATCTGCTCAGGAAAGTGGCAATGCTATAGCCATTGTTAAAGCAACTCCATTCTATAAATTACAGAGGGGACTGCAGTTGGCAAGCTGCTTCATTTATTATTGGAAAACTGCACTATTCTGAATTTAGGCGGTACCTAAATGATAAAGTGGGTGTCACATTTCAGATGCCCATCTCTACTGATGTAAATAGGAATGATTACAGTGCTTTTCCAAGGCAAAGGAGATTCTCCAAGTAAGAAATAGGTACTACTAAGAAGCATTCAAGTGGAGCAAGAGAGCTACAACAAAACAGCAGATGTTTAGGGGAAAAGGGTACCCTGAAGAACTTGAGACCCTCTCGAAGCTTCAGCCTCCATCTCTGTTAAGTCATATGTGAAATTCAACAGTAAAGAATGAAAGGGCTGGAGGAACGGGGGTGCAAGAAACATGACTGATGTAGTACTCATCAAATGCATCTGTATACCTACAGACCTCAGCAAAATCTTAGTTAAAAAGTGGCTTAAGATGAACCCATATGCTACTGGCAAACTCATAGTGTGTTTCCAGAAAACTCAAAAAGCTGGATTATGGCAGGAGCCATACGACTGTACATTAAAAGAATTGGCTCATCATTTCTTCTACAGGACTTTTAGAAGGTTTTAGTACTAACAATGACAGTGTCTTTGACTTTGGGTTACCACCTGTCCCACTTTGCGAGGGACAGTCCCTCTTTGGGCAGTTGTATCCTGCAAATAAATTGTAAAAATGGCCGATGTCCTGAGATTTTAGGGCAAAATTATTTCCTATAATTTATGCAATAGTTGCATAAAACAGTTATTCTGTATCTGAAACACCTAAATGTTATCAGAAATAGAATAAGCAACTAAAATTCTACAAGAATAAGCTTTTATTTAGGCAAAAAAGTGAAGTTATGTCCTTTGTACTGGCCGTGGGTATGTTTTGGCCTGCAAAATCTGATGTTTATACCACAATTGTCCCACTTTGGGCATTTGAAAAGGTGGCAACCCTAGTGACATTAGTATGAACTGAATACATTTAAATCACACATTTATAGTCATCTGTACATGAATATCTCATATTGTTTAACGTGTGTCTCCAGGACAACATCTATTTGCTTGGTGACATCCACATAATTAATACACAATCTGATGCCACATGTACTTACTACTTTAAACCTAAATTGTTAGGAATGGTGCTGAGGCAACATACTTAACTACTGTTGTTTAATAAACAAAAATGTTGCCCAACAACCTCAAAGATTTTTTTAGAAAACTTAGTAACTGTTTAGAAAAGAGGAAACTGTGACTGTTACCATGCATGCCATAAACAAGAGAAAATACTGTGAAGTTCCGGAAATGATACATACATTCTCAGTTTTTCATTTGAGTTCCTAATACCAAGTACATCACTTAGCCTCATAAACAATATATTCAGACTAAAAACACACCTGTTTACCCCTCCAAAGAGTATTTTATATAAACTTTAAGCATTGAGCTTCAGCCTTGTGAAATTCACCACAATGTAGAACTGATAACCACTTTGAGGCATTTATTAGTTTTAGATATTGTAACTTATTTTTGGATAGATAAGATCTGTTAAACACAAGTGCATTTTTAAAGGGTGCAGCAGTACCTCTGATTTGGTAAAGTGATTTGACTGGAATCCATCAGTGGGCAAGTGGGTACAGAGTGACCAGAGCCATTTTTCTGTTGAAGTAAAGCTTGGCAGTGTCTCCATGGCTTTAATTGTCTGTTTTTATTGTGGATCCCCTACAGGAAGTTTGTGCACAAAACCTTTGGGTGGTGTTCCTAATAAAGGACTTTTTTGCAGCAGACAATACTTGTGTTTGCAGATCTCTGTGGGAAAAAAAAGTCCCTGCAAAGGTGAAAAAAGTGTGCTCACTTGTACTGCAGTTTTGCAGTAGAGCAAACCTATGTAAAGCAGTCAGGGACTGTTCACTTCACAGACTTGGGATCAAACAGATTACATTCCATGAGATATTTTTTGTTGAATAGTAGATCTCCCGTTTAGGATGCCTGTGTTGTATACTGGATAGTGATACCAGAGAGAATACACTATGCAAGTTGTAAAGTTCATAAGTAACTTATTTATTATAGTATTTATTTATTGGCATTGGTTTACTGGTATTCTCTGTCTCGGTCTACAATGTGACCCATTTTCAGCAGAGGCCCGAGGAGAAAAGCTTTGTATAACAATAAAGACAATATACAAATTTGAGTGATAAAGTAAGAGGAAATAGTAAAACACAAACCTAAATGAAATAGCTATAAACTAACCTACATTTAACTTCTCTAAACTGGCTAAAATTTCTCTAAATATTAAATTATTGTCATATAAATTATATCAGTTTTTTAACCAATGGTTCATAGGTGTTTACTAGTCTAATGACCACAAGGGCCTTTTTAAGCCTAGACATGCATCCCAAACCTCTGACAAGTTCTGATACCCTTGATAAGTGTAAGCATGGGCCTGGGAGGTGAACCATTTACATATTATCTGTGTCCATTAGAGTCATAGGTGCCAAACGAGGGATGAATTTCCGGTTTCCCATCCAATTGTCTAAGTTGCACTTGAATTGGGTTAGGGAGGAACTCTGCTTCACATGGATATGGAGCCTGTTCCATAGACATGGTAGTCTCTGGGATACAAACCTATCTGTCCAGCAGGTCATATTTATATCATAGGCAAGGTTTAAGTCTTTAGAATGGGTAATTCTGGTGCTGTTTGTTTTGTATATATGGAGGAGGTCCATCAGAGTGGGGTGTGACATGCCTGTATGCCAGGCATAGATTTTTCCTCAAAAGCCTGTAGGAGACAGAATACAAAGATAGGGCCTTGAGGTGGTCTGCATAGGACATTTTACTTACACCCTGTATTCTTTTAGTGAGCAACCTCTGTGGACATTCCAATTGTTGGATATGCCTTGCTTAGGTACATACCGAAGGGGACATTGTACTCAATGATAGGTCTGATGAATGCTGACTACAGTGGAACAATGGCTTCCTTGGACTTAGATGCCATACCTTTGTTTATAAGTTGTGCACCATAGAATGGTTTCCTCACCACTGTAGACACGTGATGGTCAAAGGCTAGATTACTATCTATGTGCGTTCCCTAAGTCCCTGACTACTGGGTAAGCTCTAAGGGGTGTGCTGTCAATATGATAGTTACCAAGGATGGATGACTTCAAAAAGATACTATTATGCATTTCTTGTCATTTAGTTTTAGTCCACGGCTCTGACACAAGTTGTTTGCCTGTGTCAGCCCCTCATGAAGAACATTTGTGTCAGTGTGTATATATGGAGGAGGTCCATCAGAGTGGGGTGTGACATGCCTGTATGCCAGGCATAGATTTTTCCTCAAAAGCCTGTAGGAGACAGAATACAAAGATAGGGCCTTGAGGCGGTCTGCATAGGACATTTTACTTACACCCTGTATTCTTTTAGTGAGCAACCTCTGTGGACGTTCCAATTGTTGGATATGCCTGCTTAGGTACATACCAAAGGGGACATTGTACTCAATGATAGGTTTGATGAATGCTGACTACAGTGGAACAATGGCTTCCTTGGACTTAGATGCCATACCTTTGTTTATAAGTTGTGCACCATAGAATGGTTTCCTCACCACTGTAGACACGTGATGGTCAAAGGCTAGATTACTATCTATGTGCGTTCCCTAAGTCCCTGACTACTGGGTAAGCTCTAAGGGGTGCGCTGTCAATATGATAGTTACCAAGGATGGATGACTTCAAAAAGATACTATTATGCATTTCTTGTCATTTAGTTTTAGTCCACGGCTCTGACACAAGTTGTTTGCCTGTGTCAGCCCCTCATGAAGAACATTTGTGTCAGTGTGAGATTCAATGACAGCTCCTAATTTCCAGTCATCTGCAAATTTAGTCAGCCAGAGACCACTGACACTGGCCTTGATTTCTGAGAAGTAAATGCTAAAAAGGAACGGTCCAAGGACTGATCCCTGAGGGACTCTACTTGTGACTGGCCTCTTTGTAGACATGGACTCCCCAATTTTAACTTCCTGGGTCCTGTCTGTGAGGCAGTTGGCTATCCACTGAATGACACATGGGTTTGTAAATAATCTCTTGAGTTTTTCAACAATGCCCGAGTGGGGTATTGTGTCAAATGCTTTGGCCAGGTCAAGGTAGGCAGTGTAAACGATTTTGCCCTCATCCATTGCTTTGGTGACCTTCTCAAAGAAGTTCACCAGGTTGAGTAGGCATGATCTGCCCTTGACGAAACCAAACTGGGTTGGGCCCAGTGTCTGGAGGTTTACTATATTTCTATTGATCATCTCCATAATAATTCTTTCCATGGCTTTATATATAAGACTAGTGAGACTTATAGGTCTATAGTTTCCAGGGTCTGTAGATGGCCCACCTTTGTGCAGAGGGATGACTGTTGCCTTTCTCCATTCATGAGACACGAAACCTGTTTGGAGGCTACAGTTAAATAGTAATTCCAGAGGCCTTGATAGGTCATGTTTCATGCTATATAGAAGGCATCCTGGGATATTGTATGGGTCCAATGATGCAGTGTTCTTGGCCTTAGCGAGAGCATTAAGTACCTGTTCCCTAGTGATAGTAGTGGGAGTTACATTTGATGATATTTCCTGAGGGAAGGTTGAGGAGGAGAGAGGGGTAAAGTTGGAGCTGATGTTATCAGCCAGGAGGTTTGTTATATCTTTTAGCTCAGTACAGGTGGCTCCATTTACAATGAGGTCTGCACACAGTTGTGTGTTGCCTTTGAGGTTGCGGACATGGCTATGCTTTGTTGCTATCCTTTGCCTGGGAGGCCAAACTTACCTCAAATTTGGCTTTGGTAGACTTTATTTGTCCTCTGGGATGTTTGTTTAGTTTGATGAGAGTGCTTTTATCCTGCTGGGTGCTGCATCTCCTAATTTTTGCCATGATTTTCTTCTTCCTGTTATACAGCCTATTGATTTTGTAATTCCACCAGGGTGGCTTGTTTTTTAAGTTAGTTCTGTACTTCTTCCTGGTGGGTACAACTGCCTTTATGCAGCTATTAGCATGCTTGTACAGGGTTTCTGAGAACAGTTCAGCATAGGCAGCAGTGTTCTCAGAATTTATGGGGGCTTGAAATTTTGCCAGGTTCTCACTTAATAGCAGGAGGCTAGCCTTAGTTCCTGAATATTCCAGGTTTAGCTGGGGGTCCAGGTTTTATTTTTACTTCAAAGGAGACCATTTTATGCTCTGACCTTACCAGGGAAGGAATTACAGTAGGGGGTGTGCAGCGGTCTCCCATATTAGTGAGGACCAGATCCAGTATGGTTACACCCCTGGTTGGTGTACTGACTATCTGGTCCAGGGAATTTGTGTTTATAATATCCTGGAATCTCTGTGCCTGTGCATTTGGTTTCATACAGGATTCCCAGTTAATAGTGGGGTAATTAAAGTCATCCATGAATATGGCATTGGGTTGGATGGTTAGTGTTTCTAATAAGATTAAATTTATAGTATGGGTTTCCTGGGTCATAGAGGGGGACCTATAGCTTGCAAGGAAGTGGTATTGGATTTTACCTATGATGACTTGAACATGGAACAGCTCAAGTGCGTTGTCCCGTTTGACCAGCCTTGAAGTATATTTATTTTTGATGCAAATAGAGACACCTCCACCTTTAGTCCCTGCCTATGAAGTAGCTGGCCTAAATGTGTGGAAGGCATTATAACATTGTACTGTTGGTGTGCTCTCCATGGCTTTAAACCATGTCTCAGTGGCAGCACAGACATCAGCATTCTCTAGAGTAAAGAGAGCTTCTAGTGAGTAGAGTTTTTTGTTTAGACTCCTAGCATTGAGTAGCAATACCTTTAGATTTTCTTGGTTTTGATTTGCTAAGTCGGAAGTACTTTCAGTTTGGCATTGCTTAAAAAAGGCACTATGGGGTAAGACAATGTTTTGGCTAATATTCGAAAGCCTAGCGGGGAGAGGTGCAGACCATCCCTGGCAAGCAGTGTGGTCTGTTGACCATCTCCTTCCATGCTGACAAATATTGCATACCCTTAGAATGACACCAGAAACTAAGCCAATTATTAAAGTCAATCATCTTTTGTTCTTATTGTGGCATCATCCTTGGAGAAGGTAAAATGCTGCTCAGTGCTAGGCTCATACCAGCCTGAGACACATATTCTGAGAGCTCCTCATACCAGCCTGAGACACATATTCTGAGAGCTCCATGATGTCTCTATACATATAGTCCAGGGAGGTATGTCTCAGGTCATTTACTCCCAGATGGACTATGACTGAGACATCTTGGTAATTGTGGTCCAATGACCTGAGTGCATGCATAATGTCGTGGATCCTAGCCCCTGATAAGCAAACTAACCGTACATTTCTCCTTACTCAGCCTGGTGAGAGGGACATTAGTGTGTCTCACAATAGAGTTTCCAATGACTAGAATATTGAATTGTGTGGTGGCTTGCCTTATGGGCTTAGAGGTAGAGGCCCCATGAGATGTAGCTTTATGTGTTGATATGGGTGTTGTTTTGAAAGAGTGCATTTGGGGCTGCTGAGGATATTTGTTATGTGTGCTTCATCTAAGAGGTCTTTGTGACTTAGGAAGGTTACATGTAAGTGTATGGTAGATATGTCTGCTTTGAATTGTGTGCGATGAGTGCAGCGTGTGTACTTCTGACAGCCTTTTTGACATTAGGAGTACTTTTATGTCAGAGCTTTGCCTCCAGTGACATTGTGTAAATACATCTCTCACATACCATATCAGTTTGTTTGAAAATTAACTGGTTGTCAGTAAACATGAGGCAGTTTCTACATTGCCTCAAGATGCCCATATCCACCAAGCCAGTAACAAAGACAGTAGGAAAGTTCATATCCATGGCAATAGACCCTTTTTATTGATTAGGTTGTTGGACTGAGAATATCAGTCACTATCAGGAGTATCTGGTTTGCAACTGTGTGGACAGTGCTTGTCACTGCAAACAAGTTGTCCTGTGTGCAACTAGGTATTGCAGAAATTTCAATTGTGCTTTTACAGGAAAAATGTCACTCAAGGTGTCTGAGTCTGTACAGAGCAGTACCAAACACTTGAGAGGAAACTAATACATAAACCCTGAAAATTTAAGGATGAAGTATTTAGGCAGATATTCTGAAGTTAGAAACAAATCAAGCAGCACTTACTGAAAACAAAAAATTAGCTTTTCAAGAAAAGAGGGGAGTCACATGAATGGCTACTGCCTGGCTACTACTAATGCTGGTCTCAGCATAGCTTCAATCTGTTGGGATACAATGCTCTCACCAGAAGCAAAATGTTAGCACCAATCCCAAGAAGAGAAGCAGGCCACAGCCTGTTTGGTGATCCATAGTCTTGTCCCAGATGATGCAAGGATATGTAGGCTTGTAGTCTTTTTCTAGTAGATGTCTTGAATGGCAACCAGACCAATCAGGAATGTTAAGTACAGACACTCACTCTCCAACCAGAAACAGTCAGGAATCAATGCACTCTGCTCCTACTCTCACCAGGACCAGAATATCACCACGGATTCCAAGCTGTCACCTATAAAGCAGTCATTAGGCTTTCTGGTGATCAGCAGTCTCCAGGAAATAATGTAATTGCACTCCTTATCTCACCAGGAGAAACAGAAGCACTAATCCCAAGATGACTACTGAGAGGCAGAATGTGGGTCTCCAATAACTGGTGGTCTTGCAATAGATGTTTAAAGATAAGATGAAAAAAATGGTTTATCCTAAACACTGCAATGTGCATTAAGCAGTTAGATATGAAAGTGGGTAACTTAAATTTTAGCTGAGTGGAGAGCCACTATTTTTGAAAGAGCAAGATAGATTGAAAGGGGCTGGGCACTTTTGTATTCTGGTACTATGGAATACAGTGGGATTGCCAATAAATTTAAATAGTTGAAGGAGAGTGATTTCACAAAATGATAATTTTGTGCTTACTCACACCAGAAAGGAGAGAGGGAAGGAGATATATGGTCAAATTAACATAAGGGGCAGGCAACTAGAAAGATAGTGGTGTTTATGGTTTCACATTATGTCTAATTTGGTATAATTATTTAAACTGTAGATGATCTTATATTTGAAGCTTTTAAAATTCTTGTTCTTAAAATGTTTTAGTAAAACTTTGTAACTTTTCTCCCTGGGCCACAAATGAAAATGGGCAGCTATCCATTCGGACTTTCCTAGTAATCAGATGTCAATAAATAAATAAATAAGACAAATACTAAAAGCAGTCATATACATAATAATCACAAGGCAGTGCATTGTGCAAAGTCAGGCAGATTAAGTAAGTATTCAGAGAGAATGGAAATGAAGAGTATCTATGCCTGCAGTAGTATTTCCCATTCACATACCTACACAAAGAAATATATATTTTATTCACCAAAGATACCCACACCTCCAGGTTAGTGGCACTGCACGAAGCATCGGAGACCATCCATGTGCAACTAACAGTGGGCAAAACTGCCTTTCAGTTTATAGCCTGCTACAGACCACCCTCCCAAACACAGGAACCCCACTTGGCTTTCCTGAGAACACTGGAGAATATGAAGGTCTCTCCAAGCACCATTATATTGGGTGACTTCAACTACCCAAACATAGACTGGGAGAACTACTCAAGCCCCAACACCCACACCCAATGGTTCCTAGAATTTATAAACTCAAATGCTATGGAACAACTGGTCACCACTCCCACAAGAGGGAAAAACATATTGGACCTGATCATCACCAACATGGGGACTCTATGTTCCATACCAGAGGTATACCCCTCATTAGTAAGATCTGACCATAAATTAATCTCACTGGACATCCATATCCCATCCTCACCCCCAGCCAAGGAAAACACGGTGAATAACTTCTCAAAAGCAAACTTCACACTTCTCAAAACTGAGGTGGAATCCTTCAAAGCCCCCGGGTCAGTGAAAAATACGGCCCAAACCGCAGAATCCTTTACAAACACATTCTATGGACACCTACAGGAATGCATGGATCATGCTATCCCAAATAAAACCAAGACTCACTCCTCCAAAGGCAGGAGACCTGTCTGGTGGACCCCGGCCATAAATAAGCTATACAACAGAAGGAGGAAGCTACTACATGATAGAGCAAAATCCCAAAAAGGGAAGGCATCTCTGATCAGTACTAGCAAGAAATTACGATCCCTCATTAAATCATCTAAGGTCAGCTTCGAAAGAAAAATTGCACAAGGCGCTAAAGATAATCACAAGGCCTTCTTTAGTTATGTCAGAAACCTGGGTGGCAACTCCCAGATATGCTCTAAGTTAGTGCAAAATGACAAAAAATACACTGAACCTACAGACATTGCCAACATCCTGGCAGACAGGCTCAGTGCAAACGTCTCCCCCCCCCCCAAAAGAGCAAATGTCTATCCCGACAGAGTGTAGCCTCCCTGACATCACAGATGCACAGGTGAGAGCTGCCCTCTCCAAAGCAAAAAACACAGCATCAATGGGACCGGACGGTGTCCCAGGCTGCATCTTAAATGAGCTCCAAGAAGAACTGAACCCTCACATAAAGTCACTGTTCAATCTCAGCCTTACTTCAGGATATGTACCCAAGGAAAGGCATACAGCATTAGTGGTCCCGCTCCACAAAGGTGGTGCCACAATGGACCCCGGAAACTATCGCCCTATAAGCCTGACTAGCCTGGTCTGCAAAGCTATGGAGCGTATCATCATGGAACTCATAAACAAAGACATTGGGAACCTCCAGACACTGGATCCTACCCAATTCGGCTTTGTTAAGGGCAGATCTTGCCTTTTGAACCTAGTCGACTTCTTTGAAACAGTCACCAAGGCCATAGATGAAGGGAAGGTAGTCCACACAGCCTACCTGGACCTCTCAAAAGCCTTCGACACAATACCCCACTCGGGCATCATAAATAAGCTCACCAGCTTAAATATCAACCCCTATGTCACAAGACAGGTTGCAAACTGGCTCAGGGATAGAACCCACATAGTCAGAATTGCAGGTGCCATGTCAGACTCTAAACCAGTTACAAGTGGCGTCCCACAAGGCTCAGTCCTGGGACCTCTCTTGTTCGGTATATATTTCTCTGAGGTACAGGCTAACACGGGAGGACTATGGCTGACCAAGTTCACAAATGACTGCAAACTGGGTGCCATAATCGACTCTCTGACTGACACAAGCATCCTCCAAAAGGGTCTCACAGAGATGGATAACTGGTGCCAGAGCCATGGCCTAAAGCTAAATGCCAAAAAGTGCATAGTCATCCCCTTTGGGAAAAACAAAGTGTCCACAAAATTACCACATAGGTGGTAATCCATTAAGTATGGAAGAAGTAATTAGGGATTTGGGGACCCAAGTAGATAGTAATCTCTCCTTTGACAATCACGTTGCCAAAGTGGTTAGAAAGACCTTCTATATAGCCCACCTTATCACTAAAGGGTTCACATCTAGATCAAGAGAGGTCACTGTGCCCCTCTACTCATCACTCATCAAGCCAAAAATTGAATACAATGCCCCATTTGGGATGTACCTTACCCTACACCTGCAGCAACTGGAAAGACTCCAAAAGTACCTCACCAAGAGGATTATGGGACTCAAAGAGATGCCCTATGCAGTTAGGCTAAAGAAACTCCATCTCTACTCAGTTGCTTACCGCCTACTCAGAGGCGATCTGTGCCTGACGTATAAAGCCATGTCCAACCCAGAATTAATGGACATGCTTCATCTCAGGAAATCCAAATCCCTTAGAGCTACATGCTCCATGAACTTAAACCTCAGCACAGAAATAAATAGAACATGCTGGAGGGACAGATTCATATCCCAGAGGCTCCCCTCACACTGGAACAAAATCCCAATCCATGTTAGGCAGAGCCCCTCACTAACCCTCTTCAAGAGACATCTTGACGAGTGGATGGGAGATCGTAAGTTTACCCCTGGGATCTCTTCTGTGTCCCTGCTAGACAGAGGCACAGTAAACTAACCTTAAAAGGGTTATCTTCTCTGACCTACTATACAGAGGCACAGTCAACTAATCTAAAAGAGTGGCGAAAGCCAAACACACTCTGGCTAGGCTTATAAATGCCCTAGGGCAGATAGCCTAGTATCAACCTATGAACCTATATATAAATGAGTTGTGAGTTTTTATGTGTATGTGTGTGTGTGTATATATATATATATATATATATATATATATATATATATATATATATATATATATGTTTGTGAATTCTCTACTCAGTTAGGATTATATACAGAAACTGAAAATAAAAATAAGCTGTGGAGCTATGTGCAGATAAAATTAAAACTATGTCTGAAAGTATGCAGAGAAAATCAGCCATACAAAACATAATTACACTGTAGGCAACCCAAGATGGTAGAGAACCCAGAGGAATGGAGCATGGCAGATGTGCTGTCATGCCAAAGACAGTCACAAGTTCATTGCAGGGGTGAAAATAACAGCAATGAGATCCAATGACCTTCGTGACAAAACATAATATGGAGTTAATAAATGTATAGTATGTCAAACAAACCTGCAGACATAGGCACAGGGCTGACAAATACGAAGGCTGATTGCTGTTGTCTCCTCAGCTGTTGCTGCCACACCATATAAGACTCTGGAATTGTCACTGGAAAGGTGACTGCTGGTTACATGGTATGCATCCATCTTGTTTTTCCTACCAGGTTAGTGAGCCAGCAGTGATGAAAGCATGGTGTTGGCATCCGGGTAGGGGGAACATACACTGCCTACCATTATTACTGAATGTGTCCCTTTCTCACAGACATTGGTTTCATAAATACCTTGCTACTGCCCTGAACTGTAAACAAATATTTTTATTAGTATTTCTCAAAATAAATGAGGATCCATGAAAATCAGACCAAGACGGTAAGCTGATGCTAAAGTTGGTTCTACATGCCCATGACTGTCTCAAAGTTTAGAAATGTGAGTGCACAAGTACATGCATTGAATGAACACACTGCCATTTTCCCAAACACGAGGATGAATTGCTTTTTGGGGAAAAATCAGAATGAAGTAGCTAGATACAGTACATACGATAACAGTATGTTAACACCACTAATTGATATCGGTCCACTGGAGGACACCAGCACTTTGTTAGATGTATGCTTATCTCCTCTGCCTTACACTAACACCACAACCACACTGCAGAACACTAAGAAGAGATGCACAATATACATACAAATGCTATACCATTTGATGAATATTCTGGAATGCAACTTCATTGATATTGATATATATGATTCATATGTATTTTTATATTTATACAACGAACTGTGAGATCAAAAGTACTGCAACATTTTTACACTTGCAGGTTGTTTGTTTTTTCTCCAATTATGCAAGCAGGTACCTATAAGGAAGGGGTCACTCCACGTGCAGTTTCAGGGAGCTTGCTCCCATGCCTAAAGATGCTTTTATCATGGTGTCAACTACAGGTTCAGTAGATGTGTTATTTAAATATAACATATCCAATTTGCTGTCAATGGGTTATGCATCATTGTCTTCTAGCAAACCCAAATGGGAATTTGTGTCATCATCACAGCAGGAATGCTGCGGTGGTACGGCGGTAGCATTGTTACCTCACAGCAAGAGGTTCTCCCGTTCGATTCTCGGCTGGGCTTGGGAGTGCCTTCTGTGTGGAGTCTGCATGTCCTCCCTGTGGTTGGGTAGCGTTCGAAAGACATGCGTGCGTAAATGGGCATGCCTTTGTTGAAGGTTGGGTGTCGAGCTGGCACCTCAGCATTTCGTAAAAATCTACTGCCAATCATTAGCGGACCGGAGTTCCGCTGTGGTGACCCCTTACCGGGAAAAGCTGAAAGACAAACAACAACAACATCACAGCAGGAGGTGTATTCCCATTTTTATATGCCTGCTTTGCTGCATATGAATTTCTCACACACACACACAAACCCAAATGTGGCTCACTTGCTTAAAGAGACTTTCACTGACTACAAGTCCAGCAATATTGTTTGATTGAAAATCACAACAGTGACTGTACACAGCACTGAAATCTTTCAGATTAACAGTCATCAAAAACTATACCATGAAAAAAAATCTGTCTGACATAAAGCAAGAGTAAAATGTAAACATGAAATATTTAAAAACAGTATTTTATGTGGGTGTAAATCTTTCATGCCCTCTATTTAGAGGGCAGTTCCCCTCTACCACCTATTTATTATACTCTGCTCCAAGGCCACTGCACCTTAGGGCACAGGTCATTTCCCCTATTGCAGTAAATACCCATGCTCAGTATAAATATACTTCTATAAATACATGTAGAACTCTGTATCTACATTTGAACTCTAACTCAACTCATTAATTACTTTCTACACAAACAATAGAAACCCACTTCATAAATATCAAGTATCTATACAGCAAGACAATACCCTATCCAGTGTGAGGGGAAAAACCTCCAACCTTTGTCAACTCTGTCAGTAACTCACAGAGTGACAGATGGATTTGAGCAAACTTACATTAGCAACATAAATTAAGCCACACCAGAGCAGAAAAGAGCTCCAAAACAACTATTCCATGGGGAATTAAGGAACAAAAGGAAAGACAGCTGGCACAGTCAGGAGATAACCTGGAATATAAATGAATGATTAACATGGGTGGGTTGCAGAAAGAAATTAAATCCATATACATGGAAAATTATCCCTAACTCCTGTAAAAATAATTTTATCCAGTAATCAAAATGGGGGATCCTAAGATAAAATAAGATGGATGGATGGATGGATGAATGAATGGATGGATGGCAGCAGATGCAGATAAGTGAATCTACTAGAAGAATACAGGCATGTATGATGAAGCTCAGAATCAGGGCACAAGCAGCTGCGGTGTAGAGAAGTTAAGTTTATACACAGCAAGCAAACCATTTGTAGATGAAACTTGTATCCCCATTCCTGTCGTATTTACTACCACTCGCTGATCTTCATTGAAATATCCATCTGTGTTTGAATTACTCCACAAACAGTTAGAGCCTGCAGCAAAGTGAGAGGAAGGTGAAGTCAGCAAAAGCACCAAGGAGGACAGCTACTCATGGGTGACTGTAGGTGTTGAGGACAGTTAACTATGATGGATATGGAAACAAGCAGACCCCCCCCAAGAAATGTGCAGATATTCAGCTTTTAATTGGAGGGGATCATATTTCTGCTGCATTTTCTCTGAGTGAGTACCTACAGAGCATATCAAATTATTGCTGGATTGCTGTGTTCCTTTTGAGCATCAAGGTAATTAGAGCCAGGCTTCATGGTGGTATAGCATAAGTAGATTTTAGTAAGCTGTTTATTATCGTTGCGTGAATAACTTAAAGCTGGAAACTTAGGATCAAATGCTGTGAGATAAACTAGGTACATTGGTGTTAAGGTTGAATTTTAGGGATTGTGGAAAAGAGATTCATCCTAAATTAGGGAAGAGGAAAAGCAGGACAGCGTGGTATTTAATACTGGCACTGGCCCTTTTTACTCTCATTATCAAGAACTTCCCACAAAAACTAGAAAGAATATTGTGCCTTTTTACAAACTAAAATCTGTAAAGCAGTAGACAATCTTAAGGAGCTAAGGGAAAAGGAATACAAATCCAAGTAAATTTAAAGGAATGTTGAAGAATACAATATGTATATACCACTTCATATTAGCGCACAGTTGTACACTTGGGTTATATCAACCTATGGGTGAAGTACATAATGACAGACAGCAGCATGTACTGCCAGGCAGAGGAGTCCATTAAAGTACTCATCAGACATGTACTGCCAGTCAGGGGAGTCCATTAAAGTACTCATCAGACATGTACTGCCAGACAGGGGAGTCCATTAAAGTACTCATCAGACATGTACTGCCAGTCAGGGGAGTCCATTAAAGTACTCATCAGACATGTACTGCCAGACAGGGGAGTCCATTAAAGTACTCATCAGACATGTACTGCCAGACAGGGGAGTCCATTAAAGTACTCATCAGACATGTACTGCCAGACAGGGGAGTCCATTAAAGTACTCATCAGACATGTACTGCCAGGAAGGGGAGTCCATTAAAGTACTCATCAGACATGTACTGCCAGACAGGGGAGTCCATTAAAGTACTCATCAGACATGTACTGCCAGGCAGGGGAGTCCATTAAAGTACTCATCAGACATGTACTGCCAGACAGGGGAGTCCATTAAAGTACTCATCAGACATGTACTGCCAGGCAGGGGAGTCCATTAAAGTACTCATCAGACATGTACTGCCAGACAGGAGAGTCCATTAAAGTACTCATCAGACATGTACTGCCAGGCAGGGGAGTCCATTAAAGTACTCATCAGACATGTACTGGTAGGCAGGGGGGGGGTCCATTAAAGTACTCAACAGACATGTGACAAAGCAGTGCGTGAACACAAGTACCTAAATCTATATATACAAAGGCAATGTACAGATTAGATGTACATGTATGTCTTATGAATACTTGTCCCATTTTCAAGCCCTGTCTCAGAAAAAAACAAGTGGAAGAGAAGATGGCAGACAGAAAGTGCAGACATATTGTCAAAGGGTCTGTTAGAAGCCTTTAAACTTTGTGTACACACATAGCCATCCTTAGGCATAGGCCAAATATGTAGCTGCCTAGGGTGCTGCTCTAGCAGGATCGCTTTTCCAGTAATCTGGATGGTGTAGGTAGACCAGGATGGGGGTGCTGTGGAGACTTTTGCCTAGGGCACCAGTTGACCAAAGGCCATCCATGTGTATACATTTTGGATGAAGGAAGACATACTTAGTATATTTCAGGTGCATAAAAAACTTTTCAATGAGAAAAGCATTAAAATGTATAAAAGAAGAAAGAAACAAGGAATTTGCTGGTAGATCAGGTCCTTCTGCCCCCCTTTACTCTGACAGTTATTTGTTGGATAAGTTGTCTGCCCCTATTTATCTAAAAAAAAAACCTCCCTCTCCCCACATTCAGTCCTTGTGATAATGGCATTATGTTTGTCTACTGAATTCTTAGCTCCATTTACTGTTTCTGGCTTTGCTCTCTTTAAGAAGGCTGTTTAAATCATCCAACACTTTTTCTGTGAACTAATAGTTTCTTGTTTGTCATGTCACTCCTCTGTGCCTCCTTTCCTTAAAGGAAAGGTAATCTCTGTTAGCCTCTCCTTATATTATGTCTAATAAAGACCATATACAATTGTGTTGCTTAACTCCAAACTGCTTTTGTTCTGCCTATAGTATCACATGGCTGAGGTCTCCAGAGCTGAACACTGCATTTTAGGTGGATATCTTAATATACTAATGTTTTTTCTCTGCATCCTAGCATTCCACAAGCCCTGCTTTCTGCTACTCCTCAAAACTTGCTTACATTTAAATTGATAGGACTATCACTGGCCACTCTCCTTTTTTGTTTTGCTGCTGAATTTCTTCTCCTCTTATTTGTATTCTGCTTTCCTGAATTTAGTTTTTTTATATTTTGTTCTCCAGCTGCCTTCCTCTGCATTTTGTTTTTGCACTAAATTTATTTTGCCATGTTTTATACCATTCCTAGAATCCTACTGAGTCGCTTCTTGTCCTTAATACACTCATATTTGTTACCAGACCTTTTGCATAACTATGTGCCATTCACAGCAGGGTGTTTTCTTGGCATTCAGTAATGTCACAAAGATATTAAAAATGACAGGCTTGTTACTGCCTCCATCAGTTACTATGCAGCCAAGTAAATTAATTCCATTTACCATAATCTGCTATGCCATATTTAGCCAATATTTTAGCTGATATATCCATCCTGGCATACATTCCAAATCTGTCTATTTTCTTCACTCACTTTTTATTTGATACTGTGTTAGACACTTTAAAAAACTCCGTATAGGCCATATCATAGCCCCTTTTTGATCCAGTACCCCAACTTACCAGTAAATAACAACTATAGTGCCATGTCCACGAGAGCAGTTTGACATGACCAAGTTGTTGTGAATTAATGCAACTTTGTGCCTATTTCACTACTGACTTCCACATATTCTAATTTTCTTTCCTTCAGCACATAACTCTCCCACCTTCCATCTCCAAAATGAGGAACACTAGCTCTCATAACAAATGGGCAAAATAAGGAACACATACTAACAGCTTACTAACAACTTCAACTAAGAAGGTCACAGGATAGTTAAAATATACTGACTTTATTTATAAGAAAGATCAGAACTTTTCTGTTAATGGGGCAACAATCCTCTGCAAATGTAAATGTTGCCACAAAATGGACATGGAAAAGTACCCATTTGACTTTTAAACTGTCTAAACAGAAATATTTACTTTGGAGCCAATTCAATTTCACACTGTTTAGGGTTCTAAGTATTGAATCACTAACTATTTTGGTTTTCCTAACTTCTTTGCAAACAGCAGTCGTCAGCCATCGTAAATGTGGTAATGTATCTCAGAACATTTCGCAGTAAGTTTGTTAGCTGACAGCAGGTGATAAAATCAACAGAAATGTGTTTCTAACAAGCAAGCACCCCCCCCCCCAATCACTATGTCTCAGAGCCAGGGTGGCTCATATGGCAAGGACGCCTCACATTTTTTGTGCAATCCTTATAAAGACCATGTTGTTTTCTGGCAATTCACTGATGATTGAATGTATTCCACTTTGCTAACATATAAAGTTATTGCAATAGTGGGTTTCAGGTTTATAACACCAGTATATTACAATCTGTCCCTATTTCTTTGGCCCTGCACACATATTATTTTACACTTTGTCCACATTTCTTGCACTAAGAAGTTGAGCGGTAGGAGTATGAAGTCACAAGACATGGGAAAAACATTTCAGTAAAACCCAATGTCAGCGTTACACGGTCATCCGTTTGGTACTGTCACAATATTATCACTCTCTAAATCTGAACCCACACTGTAATGCTGTGAGGCATATCTGTCAACCGGCACACACTTTGACAATGGGCACAATGGACTTTGAAAAATACAGAGGAAGTGCTTCTCTTTCCAAACATGTCATAATTTGTAAGGGTCAGTCTGTTAAGATTTGTAATGCTTTGAGGCATACATGGGGAAAAAGGCATTGGAAAAATAGGAACATTTGTAAAAAATGTGAGCATGTGGTCAGGATAGCATTAGCGGACCTTTTCCATTTCCATTCCATGGCAACATTTAGATTTGTCTAGGACTGTTTCCCCGTTAACAGAAAAGTACCGAAATATCTTTTAAAGAATTAATATGATTCATTTCTATTTACCATGGATATCAGTTTAAAAATTCCTAACAATGAATGTATGACAGACCCTTTCAATGAAGAAGTCTGAGGAACATGAACTACACCAAGAGGTACGTTCCTTGTTATGAGGTGCACTTAAGAGGCATATTTTCCTATAAACGAAGCCAAACTGACATCTCTATAATTTCCAGTCCCTATCTTGTTTCCAGCCTTGTGAAGGGAAGTCAGTACTGTCCCTTACCAGTTATTAGCAAGCATAGCCTCACCCAAAGTTATTAAAAAAAATGTTAATGGTAATGTTACTCCTCCTTCATTTACTGAATTCTAGAATGAGTCCTATCAGGCCCAACTGCCCTAAGAATGTTAACATAGTATCATTCAACAATAAAAGGCACAGGACAAAGAAAACGTAACTGCAGAAAAATTCTGTGTAAACTTTACATCAAGAAAAGAAACTATGGAGATAAGGGGGGAGATATCGCTTATATAACACCAGATACGATAACTGCTTTTACAAACAAAAATAAAAAATCGTCTTTCACCAGACCAGGCAACATATCTAGTGGCTTTCTATAGAGAGTAAAGGAAAACCTGACTAAACTCCTGTCAGTCATGTTAAATAAAATGTTATCATGCACATCTCTCACCTATGTTATGTCATGTTGTAGTACTTGTTCAAAAAAGGGGGTCACATCAGACCCAAACAATCTGAGACTCATTAGTCCAAAAGTATTCTATGTAAAATCAGAGAGGGAGAGTCATAATGGAGAGTATCCAAAATGGCAGGACCTACTTCTGTTATATAAGAAATTACTATATGGCCATCAGTTTTAATCGATGTTAATGGCTGGGTGCATACAGCTGCACAAGATGTGATAAATACAGTTTAAAACAGTAAAGTGTCAGTGTGTCAGTATGTCAGTATTTACTTTATCTTTATTTACTAATATCTGTCCCATCAAGCACAAGCATTCACACACACACACACACACACACACACACACACACACACACACACACACACAGCTACAAACAGGCTGAGGGCAGGGCACAGTATGAGCCTGTACTTTACATCTACACAATACTTTAAACAAACAAAAGGAGTAGCGATGGGAGCCGCTTGTGCTCCCATCTATGCTAATTTAGTAATGCTTTATTGGGAGGATACAACACTATTCACTAGTACTTATTTTAAGCATGTGAAATATTATTCCAGGTTCTTTGATGATATATATATTTTATGGGAAGCAGACTCTTGCACCCTGGAATCCTTTATCAATTATCTTAACAAAAGTAGTGAATATTTAAAATTTACTTATTCTTATAATAATACAGGACTACCATATTTGGACACTTTCATTCAATATCAATCAAATACATTTATTTCTTCTATATATAGAAAAGACACCTTTTCTAACAACTATTTACATTATACTAGTTGTCATCCAGAGAGGTTGAAGAACAACGTATTTAAAGGTCAGTGTGTTTGAGCCGCACGAATAACATCTGACAATGAACTATTATACTCTGAATTAAAATTTATAAAGGATTTATTCATACAAAGAGGATATCCTACTACTATGATGGACCATACTATTCAATACATTTTACAATTTAGAAACACTAGATATCAACCCTTATTAGGGAGTAAACATAAACAAGTAGTTCAAGAGACATATACGTCCTATGAAAATGACAACAGTAAGTTAGTCAATAGTCTTGATTCCTTTCATAGGTCTTACATTTTGCAGTATAATTTAGCTGCCAGTTATATTAAAAAGATTTTAAATAATTTTTGGTACATTATATCCAAAGACACTTACTTAAGTAACGTATTGGGAGCTAAACCGAAGTTTACATATAAAATGGGAACTAACATCAAACAACTAATGAAAAACAAAACTATCGGAAAGACTAATAATAAATTGACTTCTAGACAGAGCCCGAAATGTGGCTCTTGTAATCAATGTAAATATATGTCCGATGAGAATATTATACACTTGGCTAATGGACATAAAAGTTGTGTAAAAAGAAGGGCAGGTAATTGTACTAGTAAGATGGTTATATATCTAAGTATTTGTCAAAAATGCTCTAGTTTTTACATAGGTAAAACGGAAAGAAATTTAAGGAAAAGGATCTATGATCACACATACTGTATAAGAACTAAAGACAACAATAATGCACTTTATAGACATATTGACAGAGAAGAGGACGATCATCACTTCAAATTTATTATACTGGAAGTGATTAAAATTGACCCCAAAGGAGGGGATTTTAAAAGTTTACTCAGTTATAAAGAGATATGGTGGCAAATATATCTAGATGCCATCACACCACCTGGTTTAAATGAATTTATATCTATTAAACCTTTATTATTACATTTTTAATCATTTATGATTCATTAATGTATTCATTGTATTATATTATTTTTACTAAAATTTACATGTCATTATATATATTAGACACTCAAGATTTACATTTATGTAATATTATGTTATTATTTGTAAAAATTTTATGATATTTACAATGTTTCTATATATTTTGTAAATTCACACATATAAATTCAGATTCAAATTCATGTTTTTATAAGCTATGATAGTTTTTTCATAGCAATTTTAGTAGTATGTATATTATATATGTATATTTTTATACTTTTTCATATACATAGTTATGTCCTACACTTGATAGTGGGCATTTTATATTTATTACATACACTATACACATTTATTTATATAATCATTCACATATTTATGCATTTATCTACTTATTCTTATTTTTATACTGTTAGAGAACTATGTGGCACATACAATTTAATTATTCACGTTTCCAGCAACTCCGATTGTTTTTAGTAGTATCTGTATCTTTAAATTTTATAAAAAAGTTTTTTTGGCGCCAAAAAAGTTTTAAATTCCTTGTTATTGAACTAATTTGTTAGTTCTGATGAAGCCCCGATATGCTGGGTGAAAGCGCTTAACTTGATTTTCATTTTTTTCTGTTTGTGCAGCCGCTACTTGTTTTAATAAATTTAAGCTGTTCCATTCATCTCGTTCTTGCCAGCAGTGAATTTGGTTTATACGGAGTGAGGGCACTTATTGGTGTACTTGTGTAGTGTTTTTATAGTCACCGACTAGTTTATTTAGTTGTTACATCTACACAATGACATGCTTACAAACATAGGTTAACACAGCTGCTTGCAGGTAGATGCAGGACACAGTGTGGACAGAAACCTTACATCCAGACACTGATGTCCATGCCAGCACCCACTAACACAACTGAACACAGATAGGTGCAAGGCATAGTGTGAACAAGTACTCTGCATCCACATAATGATATGCATGCGAACACAAGCTAACATAATTTCATAAGGGAAATATGTACACAACACAGTGTGGACATGTGCATCACATCCAGTGATGTGCCTGCCAACAGTGGCTAACATACAATATACAGTGAGGGTATAGCATGGTGTAAACATGTACCTCATATCCACATAATTATATATTTTTTACATATGTAGATATATATATATATATATATATATATATATATATATATATATATATATATATATATAATCACCGGTGAGTTTGATCCAAACACAAAACATCGAACAAACTCACCGGCAGTAACCATTAATTGCCATTAAAATCATTGCAAAAAAGTAATCGCAAAATATAAACCAATAGGTTACATTTGCAATTATGAAAAGTAAAACAAAAAAACAGTGCCCCCTGACTTGGGAGCTCTGCCCCTACACCCCTAGAAATTAAATATATTAACTTCACGGTCACATAAACTCAAAAAAATGGCAAAAACCTTTGAATTATGTAAAAGTCAATATAATGAATTTTGACCATTACGTAATTTGATAAGCTGTACTGGCGATAGAAAACACCACCATTTCAACACATGATAAAATGTGTGTAATGATAACTCTTATAGCACTTACATAGAATATATATATATATATATATATATATATATATATATATATATATATATATATATATATATATTTGCATATACATATACAACTACATGTGTATTCTGTGTCTTGTATATATGTCAGATGGTCCTCTACAGTGCAAGTTACTTTGCACTCAGCATTTCCTTCACTTATGAATGCCAGCAAAAAGTTATGCTTAAACACCTGAATGTAAAGCATTTAGCCTGTATATTAAGACTGATATGGCCTAGATGGGGGTCTAATTTTTTTTCTTCAACTTGGTATTGATTTGGATTGTGATATTGTTACAAAACAATGGCAACTAATTCAACAAAGACAGCCTTATCGTTTGTAAAAGTGCTGCTTGGATGTTATGAGCAGCAGTTACAGCTGCATAAGGTTGAGGTGGATCATTTTCAGGAACAGGTTATGAGTTTTGAAGCAAAGATTTTAAGCTACATTTTGATAAATATAGATCCCTTTTGGACAAATTTGAAAATTGTCTAAATACTCTACAGATCTAGCTGATTAAAACAGGATATTATGTTTTTTAAAAGAAAAAAAGAAATGTAAGATTAGCATTAAATTGTTCTGTCAGGGTATTTGTTAACTCAAACGGGATTCAGTACAGAACAAATCTATTTTACATTCCACTAATTCATCACTATCTGATCCAGAAGCTGAAATTCCAATAACAGACACTGATAATGATTCAGGCACTGATAAAACATTGAATCGGCCTAAAAGAAGTAATGTTTTGGTTCACCATGATATCCCTTTACTAAATCCACCAGAAGGGGTGGACATAAACATAAATAAAGAAGAGACTTTTAGATTGCTTTACGTTGATACATTATGTTGATATTGATTAATCTAATGTTAATTCATTAGTAATTGATATTTCTTCCAGGAATTTAACCAAAGCAGAGATGAATTGCTTAAATAAAGGTTTGTGATATATTGCGCATGCTAATATTCCTGCATTTTAAATGGTGAAGGAGGTAAGGCAATTTTCTCTTATATTGAATCTACAGTTTGGTATCATGGAAGGAAGAGGGAAAGTCCACAGGGATATTTAATGTTGTACCATTCAATTTTCACAAATCAGAATTGAATCTCCCTTATAACCTGAATGTATACAGGTTTGAAACCATGGTATTGAAAGAACAACTTTTCGATAAGTATATTTTCCAACAGTCTCATAGGTCACATTTTCTTGGGGTGGTTAATGAGTCGCAGAAGGATCAGAATATTGTTATTAGAAGCACTGACAAAGGTGGTTCATAGGTAAGTACTAGGCTAACTACCCTTGTGGGCCATTTTAGCCTAGCCAATTTCCCTTGGTGAGAAACAAACCCTGTACTGTTTACATATAAGGTAAACACTTTAACCATTATGTGGGGCACTAGGGTCATGAACATGAATGATTATCACACAGATGACATTAGGCAATTAAATTCAGACCCAACAACTTTGAAATTAAAAATTGATTTTTTTTACTGTAATTTAAGTTGGGGTATTATTTTAAATTGACTGTTAAAAATCCTGTACCTCAGATTTTTTTATATTCTTTCAAAGATTCATAAAAACTTACATTCTCCACCTGGTCAACCTATAGTTTCAGGCAGGGTTTTTTTTAACTGAACCAATTTCTTATTTTTTGGAACTTTGTTTGAAACCTGTTTCTGAAGTACAATGTACCATGTCTAGTCATTTGATGTTATTTCTTTATACACCTCCATACCAAATCTAGGAAGACTGCAGGCTTTAAGGTACTGATTTGAATATACTGATTTATACACATTTGACTTTTGTGATTTCTTAATACAGTTGACTGAGCTGATACTAAATAATGTTTTCTATTTTGAAGAGGACTGTTACGGATGAAAGGTCAGTAACAGGGCTATCCATTGTTCCCATATATGCTGCCATTTTTATGGAATATTTTGAGATGAAATTCATACATGATGTTGCTTAATTTTTTCATGCTTCTATTAGAATGTAATGGCATTATTTGGATGACTTTTGGGCTATTTGCGAGGGTATTCCCACTGAATTACAGAATATTCAAGACTATCTAAATCACAATGAATTTTATATAAAATTCCGTGTGATACTGCATATAGATTTGGATGATCTTCTGGATGTCAGGATTACTAAAATGCCTGATGGAGTTCTGGATGACACTATATTTTGTAAGCAATTCTCCAAAAAATACTTTTTTACTTAAGGATAGCTTCTACCCACCTCACATCATGAAAATATACCAACAACCTAGTTTTTATGGTTAAAAATAACTTGTAGCAATGATATTGAATATGATGGTGCAAAGAGTTGTTACATAGATTTGAACATAGGGGCTATTCTGTTCCTGATTTAAATTCAGCCAAGTTAAAGGTTGCTAAGTCCATACTTTCCTCCCTGTTAAGATATAAATCTAAGGGAAGAACTGAAGAAGGGACCATTGTGCTCACTACTACATTTGGGACTAACGCAGTCCTCATTATTCAGGTTATTAATAAATACTGGTGCATTATTATTTCTGATAAAATACTGGTCAATTTGTTGCTAACACGACACAGGTTTTGTTATAAGAAATAATAAAAATTTGGTTCAGTATTTTAATCATTATCACACATAAAGCATTTGTAAGTGGTTCTAGGTTGCAATGATGTTTTTCCTGTGGTAATGTATGTATCTTTTTTATGTATATTCTTAATACTGACAGCTTTATTACTTCAGATAGTCACAAAATGTTTTGCATCAAGCATTATGTTACCTGTAATACTAGATGGCTGATTTATCTGTGGCTGTTTTTATATAGGGCATACTTTCCCATGCATTCAAAGAAAGAATATTTTCATATCTGAGTAATATTAGATGCAAGAAATTGAGAAGTGCCTTTTAGGTCATCATTCTTATCTGTGCCATGTACCTATCTGATAAACTCCTAACCCTTTAAAGGAAAATTGCTTCTGTGATAGAAAGTAATAGTTTATGAAACACGAGACCCATGTCCCCAGCTAATGTGTGAGTGTGTGTGTTTGTGTGTGTGTGTGTGTGTGAGTGTGTGTGTGTGTTTGTGTGTGTGTGTGTGTGTGAGTGTGTGTGTCTGAAAACATTTGTATTCATAGCATGTTTGCTACACCTCTGCTGAGAAACAAAGTCAAAACAGAGTTTTCACAAGAATTTCCAAATGCCCTTCAAAAATTCATCATAGTTGTTTCAATATACTCAAGAGAAACTACAACTACAGACATCCAGAAAATGTTTATAATAAACAATTGTGTCTATAATCAGCAGCAAAGGGTTGAAGAATCTAAAGATCCCCTCCCAACAAATTATGAGTACCCTTTATTTAGTTAGTTATTGATTTATTTATTGACATTTGATTATTGGGGAAGTTTCAGCAGAAGCCTGGTGAGAATAGCTCCAAAGTATTACTAAACATTTTAAGAATAATTTACAATCTTCAAAAACAATACATGAACATCTACAGTTTAAATATACTAAATTGGACATAATATGAAAACATTGGTTAAGATTAGATATGCGTTATATGACAACAATTTAATATTTAAAGAAATTTTAGCCAGTTTATATAGAAATTAAAGGTAAGTTAGTATAATGCAAACATGAATTGCAATATGAAATAAGAGGAAAAGCAGGCTTATGGTATATTTAGATAGAAAGCTAGGAAGATAAACTGACAGAAGTAAGGATGTGAGTGAAGAAGGGAGAGAAAGGAGGTGTAAAGTTTGAAGAGGTACTTGTTCACATTTGGTATCGAGCAAGAACAGAGCCATCTTTTGCCTAGGAAGTCTTTCAGAATAGTTTTTAAGGATGAGAGGGGGAGTATTGTCCTGATGAATACAGATAAGGAGTTCCAGGCCTTAGCAATGTGGTACGAGTACAAACAATGCCCAGCAGATTTGATAGGTTTATCAACAAACAGGAGTTTTTGGTCATTGGATCATAATGACAAATTAGGAACATAGATGTATAGAGTGGTATTTATTGCTGGACAAGCAGCTAGATGCTAGATAAGTTTATAGTGGTAAGAAGCTGTGTATATATTTGTTCAGACGTATCCAACCTGCGGCCCGCAGGTCGCATGCGGCCCTCAGAGCTCTTCCATGTGGTCCACGACCGTTAACTGCAACTTCAGTGTACGCATGTGACAAAACACTTTTTTTCATTTGTTTTTCATGCCAGTAACCTATAACTGCAAAGTTGGTGTGCATATGTACCAAAGTACCCTTCCCATTTTGTTTTTTTCACGCCAAAGTAGGATCTGTGTGTTCACACCGTTGTGTTATTTCATCCCGAAGAATCAATGTGTGTGTGTCCGCGCTGAAGAGGGATTTGTGTACGGATTTGCCATTGTTACCTTTGAAAGGAACAGCATCTAACTGTATTAATAGGTAAGTACAAAGTGAGTGCGTGAGGGCATGCATGAAAGCAAAATGTTTGTGTGCATGAAAGTAGGAGTGTGTGTGTGTGTGTGTGTGTGTGTGTGTGTGTGTGTGTGTGTGTGTGTGTGTGTGTGTGTGTGTATGAGAGAGACAGAGAGTGTTGTACTGAATTAATGTACCTGTCAGCTGTACGGATTTTCAAACAATGTCTGGTATCTCTTCCGAGCTCACAAAGAATGGGGAACAAATGGGTAGCAATCAGCTAACCAAGTCTTTAAGTGTAGAAGGCTGCATTTTTTGTCAGAACATCATGTTATAATTCCCTGCAAATTTTGTTACTAATCAAAGGGATTGACATATGGATTATTTGGCATGCTTAGTTAAAGTCCAGTTGCTGCACTATAAACAGTTTCCATTATGGTTGGTGGTATGACTTTGCAGTACATCAGAATATATCTATTTTATGATAATATTGCTTCAGAAATAAAAAAAAAACAAGCTTCTTTTTCTTAAGGAAGTTTTATATTGGTGGATTTATGCTTGCTCTTCCTACCAAATTTAGACTTAAGCAGTGACCCACACTACATGAAGAAACCTGGTTCAAGGCTCCAGAGAGCACCCCAGCACTACCAGGTTATACCTCATATCATGCTTTTCAGCCCCAAAACCCAGACCGAACCACAAAAGGAGGGGGAGTTTCCATATTTATCATGGATATCCACACCTCCGGGTTAGTGGCATTGCACGAAGTATCGGAGATCATCCATGTGCAACTAACAGTGGGCAAGACTGCTTTTCAGTTTATAGCATCCTACAGACCACCCTCTCAAAGTCAGGAATCCCACTCGGCTTTCCTGAAAACATTGGAGAATATGAAGATGTCTCCGAACACCATTATATTGGGCGACTTCAACCACCCAAACATAGACTGGGAGCACTACTCAAGCCCCAGCATCTTAGCCCAAAGGTTCCTGGAAATTATAAACTCAAATGCTATGGAACAACTAGTCACCACTCCCACAAGAGGGGATAACATACTAGACCTGATCATTACCAACATGGGTACTCTATGCTCCATACCAGAAGTATATCCCTCATTGGTAAGATCAGACCATAAATTAATTTCACTGGATATCCACATCCCGACCCCACACCCAACCCAGAAAACCACAGTGAAAAACTTCTCAAAAGTGAACTTCTCACTTCTCAAAACCAAAGTGGAATCCTTCAAGGCCCCAGGGCCAGTGGAAACTACGGCCCACACTGCAGAATCCTATATAAACGCATTCTATGGACATCTCCAGGAATGCATGGATCATGCTATCCCAAACAAAACCAAGACCCAATCATCCAAAGGCAGGCGTCCAGTCTGGTGGACCCCAGCCATAAATAAACTGTACAACAGAAGGAGGAAGCTACTACATGATAGAGCAAAATCCCTAATAGGGAAGGCAGCTCTGATCAGTACTAGCAAAAAAATTACGATCCCTCATAAAATCTTCCAAGGCCAGCTTCGAGAGAAAAATTGCATAGGACACTAAAGACAATCATAAGGCTTTTTTCAGTTATGTTAGGAACCTGGGATGCAACTCCCAGACTTGTTCTGAGTGGATTCTAAACGACAAAAAATACACTGAACCCACAGACATCACCAATATCCTGGCAGACAGGTTCAGTGCAAACTCCCCCCCCCCCAAAAGAGCAAGTATCTATCCCGGCAGAGGGCTGCCTCCCAAACATCTCTGATGCTCAGGTGAAGGCTGCCCTCTCCAAAGCAAAAAACACTGCTTCCATGGGACCAGATGGCGTCCTGGGTTGTGTCCTACATGAACTCCAAGAAGAACTAACCCCTCAAATAAAACAGCTGTACAATCTCAGCCTCACTACAGGATATGTGCCCAGAGAATGGCGTACAGCAACAGTGGTCCCACTCCACAAAGGTGGAGCCTCTACGGACCCTGGAAACTATCGCCCCATAAGCCTGACTAGCCTAGTCTGCAAGGCTATGGAGAGGATCATCATGGAGCTCATAAACAAAGACATTGGGGACCTACAGTCACTAGATCCTACCCAATTCGGCTTTGTCAAGGGCA
Source organism: Protopterus annectens (assembly GCF_019279795.1). Classification (NCBI taxonomy): domain Eukaryota; kingdom Metazoa; phylum Chordata; order Ceratodontiformes; family Protopteridae; genus Protopterus; species Protopterus annectens. The sequence goes on along the minus strand of NC_056746.1, from coordinate 1,089,609,778 downwards.
GATCCTGCCTTTTGAACCTGGTCGACTTCTTTGAAACAGTCACCAAAGTCATAGATGAAGGGAAGGTAGTCCACACAGCCTATCTGGACCTAGCAAAGGCATTTGACACAATACCCCACGAGGGCATCATAGATAAGCTATCCAGCTTAAATATAAACCCCTATGTCACAAGATGGGTCGCAAACTGGCTCAAAGACAGAACCCACAGAGTGAGAGTTGCTGGAGCCATGTCAGACTCGAAACGGGTCACAAGTGGAGTCCCACAAGGTTCTGTCCTGGGACCGCTCTTGTTCGGTATATACTTTTCCGAGGTACAGGCCAACGTGGGAGGACTATGGCTCACCAAGTTCGCACATGACTGCAAACTGGGCACCATAATCGACTCTCCAGCTGACACAAACATCCTTTAAAAAGGTCTCACAGAGATGGATAACTGGTGCCAGAGCCATGGTCTAAAGCTAAATGCCAAAAAGTGTATAGTCATACCCTTTGGCAAAAACAATGTGCCCACAAATTACCACATAGGCGGTAACCCATTAAGTACAGAGAAAGTAATTAGGGATCTGGGGACCCAAGTTGATAGCAATCTCTCCTTTGACAATCACATTGCCAAAGTGGTTAGAAAGACCTTCTACATAGCCCACCTCATCATGAAAGGATTCACATCTAGATCAAGAGAGGTAATCGTGCCCCTTTATTCATCCCTCATCAGGCCTATCATAGAATATAATGCCCCTTTTGGGATGTACCTTACCCGACACCTGCAGCAATTAGAAATACCCCAAAAGTACCTCACCAAGAGGATCAAGGGACTCAAGCAGATGCCATATGCTGCTCGGTTAAAAAAACTCCAGCTCTACTCAGTTGCATACCGCCTACTGTGAGGTGATCTATGCCTGACATATAAAGCTATGTCCAATCCAGAATTAATGGACATGCTCCACCTCAGTAAATCTAAATCCCTTAGAGCCACATGCTCGAGGGGCTTGAACCTCAGCACAGAAATAAATAGAACTTGCTGGAGGGACAGATTCATAACCCAGAGGCTCCCTTCGCTCTGGAATAGAATTCCAATTCATGTTAGGCAGAGCACCTCACTGAATCTCTTCAAGAAGAATCTTGATGAGTGGATGGGGGATCGTAGGTTTGTCCCGGAGATTACTTCCGTGTCACTATTAGACAGAGGCACTGTAAACTAAACCTTAAAAAGGGCACAGTATACTCAAATCAAGGGGTGGCGTAAGCCAAACAAAATCGGGCTAGGCTTGTAATTGCCCCAGGGCAGATAGCCTAGTATGAACCTATGAACCTATACAATTGTGTATGTGTCTTTGTATTTGAAGTCACCAACAGAAAGTACATTCTAGAGTGAGAGTTCTGGCATATTTTCCTGTGAAATTTGTTAGAAAATTTCAAGAGTCAGAAATTTGGTCCTGTATGACTAGGTACCGCTAATTTTACCACATACACATTGGTTACTGTCTTTTTTTTTATATTCATTTCATAATTTTCAGGCGGACGACTAAGTATATCTCAGAATCCTATGATTAGTGTGTCTTGCGAAATCATATCTAAAATAATAGCTGTTGCTCAGACTATATGATTTTTACTGTCATTTTAAATGTATAGCATATGGTTATTTTACTTGTTTAGGAAGACATTTACATATTTGAGAATATGCAGCCTGTTTTTCTAGATTCTGTTAGCTCATGCAGGGGGCTGTATAAAGCTGAATACTCTAGTTTGTCCTGATAATTTTATAATACCAGGAAGAGTGATGTCGGGATATTGACATTTGTAGGCAGCATCATATCTAGGCTGGTATGGTAACAAGATATTGATAGACTACCTCCATAAAACATTCAGTTTAAAAAAAAATCTTACTACCAATGACATACCTTGTGTTGCTGTAACTCTGGGTCTAAAAAGAAGATGCATTTCTGTGCAGAAGTGAATACTGTGCTATAAAAATTGTCATTTAATTTTGTTTTATAATTAAAATTCAAGCTGCACTTTTCCTTTGCCTTTGGAACTGAGAGCACAGACTATGAGTTTTATTATAGGCAATTATTCCAGTACCATGCCTTGAAAATGTTCTGGGACTATAGTCAACTTTTTATAAATATAGCCATTTATGTACAGGAAGTAGAAATGGCCAAACAGAAAGCAGTTAGTATTTTGTGGTTTAAATATAATTGATTCTACGTCATATTATTGTGATAATGGCACTGATACGCTTTACTATATTCAGACAAATAAATACTAATGCAGATCTCTTGAGTTTTACTGATCACTCTGGTCTTCATACTATCTAACAAATCTGCATCTTAGAGCAGACATCATGATTGCAAAAAAATGGCAATATGAAAAATCTTTGTTATATCTTTTGGGCATCTACTGCTGACTTCAGATCCCCAGCATTTCCCATACCTCTGACATACTTAATCATGTCCACAATGTTGGAAGCTTACCTTGAATTTGTCCCCTCCACAATGAGTGTGTCCCTCCAAATGAGAAGGTTTCTCAGCCCAAGGCCCTAGTAACATCCAAGTTCAAACAGAGGACAGGCCATGCCCAGGTTCAATAACTGTCCAGCTGATTTTTTTCTTTGTGTCCCTACTCATCACTGGTATACTTGTATACTATGCATCACATGGTTGCACAAGGGGTGCCATGGGGAGCCACCTCCTCATATAATGATATGCCCTGTATTATGCCCAACCATCTATCAACTTGATTGATGATTGTTATTATAGCCATAGCATCACCACCAGGTCTTGTGCCCTGCGTGTGCCCTTGAACATGTTCTCACATTCTGTTCCCTTCTCCCTCCAAAAAGTAAGCAGCCTTTTACTTCATCATTCCTCTTCTCACATCATTGGCTCCTCCAGCACCTGGACTGATAATCTACCTAGGCTGTCTGTGTTTCAGTCAGAGCTTCTTTCCTATGAGCCATAAAACATCTTTAAGAAATCAGCAAAATCAAGAGGTATGATGTCATAAAAATGGAAGGGTTCCGTACCTGTTTATTTGTAAAAAAATATATATTAACTAAGATGTTAGAGTTAACTGTTAGATTAAGAATTAGAATTTTAAGGCAAATATTAAGCATTTATTACATTTGTTCATTGTTCGAGTGCACCTACAGTACAGCCAGGAGGTCGACTTTGGTTGCCCACGGCAACAAAAGAGTTAAATATATGATATATTTTATATGCAGCCGCAAGACAATTTCTGTTCACTCAATGCGGCCCCAGCAAGCCAAAAGGTTGGACACCCCTGAATTAGTTGATGTAGTTCTTACCAATTTAGTCTTTTTAGTGCTATACAGTGGTGGATTCTGAAATGGGTATGTGCTGCAAATTTAGCAACTTTGTTATAGCATTGTACAAGTTTTGATTTTTGTGTTGCCTGGAGGTTAGTAAGGATGGGAGCAACATAAACAAGTGCTGGGAGGAGATAATTAGTGGCAAGTGAAGTTTAGTTGTGTTGGTGGGAAAGTTTTTGGCTCTGCAAAGTATTCCTACTTCTTGATGAGTTTTTCTTATGCAACTTAATGTATGCAGGTCAAATTTAAGATTATCATCCACTATCATCCCTAATAATTTGCTGTGAGAAATAACTTCAATGACTGCATTATTACGAGAGAGGACTTTAAATTGTGTGCTTTTCTTTCTTGAGAGACGAATATAGGAAAAAAAGTAGTAGTTTTTTTTGTTTGTTTGTTTTTATTTTTTTTGGAGGGGGGATAAGCATGAGTTGTAAGTTACAAAGCCATGCTTCAGTAGCAATTAAAGCTTCCTGAATAATTTTTTGGTGTGCCATGTTGTTAGATGTGCAAATGAGTGTGGAGTTATCTGTGTACTGTATTAGGGAGGCCTGTTGTACGGATATGTGCAGGTTGTTGATGAGAATGTTAAAAAGAAGAGACCAAGAATAGAGCCTTGTGGTATATTGGTGGTGACTGGGAGGTAAGGACAGAACATACTGTGCCATTTTACTGACTGATACCTATTGGACACGTAGCTTCTGAACCACAGAAGGGTGGGCAGAAAGAGACCTAGTAAGGACATTTGAAATAGAAGTTTGCTTTGGCAAAGTATGTCAAAGGCTTTAGACAAGGCTAGAAATAAGGAAGAGACAAGTTTGTCATTATGTCTAGCTTTATTGACAATATATATATGGGCTAGAAGTACAGTGTTAGTACTATGGAAAGGAGAGAAGCCATGCTGTGTTGAATATATGACTTTTTCCTGCAGAAGATAGTTTAACAATTGTTTTTAAATACATTTTTCAAGTATTTTGAAGAGGGGAACAAGATTGCTATACATCTAAAGTTAATGCCTGTTGAATTTCCTCATTCATGCAGAGGAATAATGTGTGACTTTTGCCAGAGACAGGAAATGTGGGATTCCTAAACTGACCTATTCATAAGGATTGTGACAGTATAAGCAATGCTACTGGCTGCTGTTTTAAGGTATTCACTTGGAAGGTCATCAGTAGAGCATGGTTGAAGTTTGTTTAATAGTAGTTTTATATAGGATGTGGGCACAGATTTGAAGGTGAAAGTGGATGTGGTGATATGCGGCTGTTGGGAAGGGGTGGGATTAGATGCTGGAGAATCCTTGGTTAAAGATTATCTATGAAATAAGAGTTGATTTGTATTGCAATTTCAATTGCTGGGTTATTGGCAGAAGGGTTAGGGTTGAATTTTTGGACGGCATGCAAGATTTCTTTAATAGCTGTCCAGAATTTTTTTGGGTTGTGTTTACTATTATTCTGAAAGTTATTATAGTATAGGTTCACTCCACTTTCACTGTTTAAAAAAATATTCATTTTCTGGTATGCTGTAATCTATTCAGAGTCACAAAAGTTCTAAATTCAATTTTATGTCTATTTAAGTGTGTAAACATATGCACCAATACAATAAAAAAATACAAATAATACACCACAATATTGCATTAGAGAGAACCAGCCCTGAACAGATGCCAGTCCAGTCCATTGCAGGACACATGCATACACACATATACCTTCTCATTCATAAGCAGACACATGTATGGTCACTTTTTAGAGGATCACAAGTTCACCTGTCAGCATGTGGTGTGAAACTAGAGGGATGTATGTTGATCTATTAACTGACATTTCTTTGACTGCCAATATATCAAAAAATTACTTTTGGCAAATCACACACATTTTTTCCAAAGGGGAAAGGCCCCCTGCACTGCCTGATGTGGGCATAAGCTCCGCCCCCAAAATTATATATGCGCCTACTCTGAGGACACATATCAGTGGAGAAAAGAGAAAACTCCACTGGTGCTTAAGGATGTTTTGGCATAATTTCTGCAACCTTCAGCAGTTAAAGAATGGCTGTCGATAAATTGACTTTACACCCAAACAGAGATCCTGCTAAATACTAACACATGGAATATATGCACACTGTACAGAGAAGGTGTCCCGCCTGTGAACTGAATGAAAGAGCCCCTCACTGTGAAGCAGCTGCACTAATGACTAAACCACCATACCACTCTGGTTTCAAGCAAACGCATGAGATTATTTAAAGCATCAATTTATACAGTTACCAGCAACACTCAAAAAGTGACTTCCATAAAAAGCCCACTGGAATTCATTCCAGACCTATTGAAATCAGTCAGGCAAGCCTATATCCATGATGGAAGAATGACAAAACACATTCACAGATGGATATAAAACCAGATGGAAAGATAACCATTACAAATTCATCTGTCAGAATGTGGAGTGAAACCAGAGGGATATATATATATGTATATATATATATATATATATATATATATATATATATATACATACATATATATACATATATATATATATATATATATATATATATATATATACACACACACATATATATACATATATATATATATATATATATATATATATATATATATATATATATATATATATATATATATATACACACACACACATATATATATATATATATATATATATATATATATATATATATATATATATATATATATATATATATATATATATATATGCCCTTATATGGCTTTTCAAGACCATGGCCATATCTAGAATGGATGACCAGACTATGGCTATGTCCATAGATGGCTGTATCACCCCAAGATTGCTGTACAGATATTAGCAGGTCAACAATGACCATGATGTCAACTAGGTAAACCCTCTTTTTGAGGCTGTATTTTTTAAACAGACCATCATAAAGAAAACAGAACTGATGTTGTGTTTTAAGGTAAGTATGTGCATAGCAGGATCCACTGAATACAGGTAAGGGAACATGCATTGTACAGCAAGGAAAAAATATAGGATCCCTAACATATGTGTTTGCTTCTAAGTACAAATAAAATATTTCAATTACAACATTTGATATTGGATAAGCTCTGTGACTATAAACATTCTAAAACTGTAACAAGGAAACTTTAAAAGATTAAAGCTTTAAAACCTATAAACCATTTCTACTGTGAAGAAAATGTATATTTTAAGTCATTACACAAACTATCATTCTTTTTCGGTGCTGTTTGATTAAGTGACTTGCTGTGAGTTGTACAGTTTGCAAGTAGAAATTGAAGGAATCAAAGCTCGGAGGCTATTGGATGAAGATCACTAGCTGATAGGTTTATCCATGTGATCTACACTGCCAAGCAAATCTGATCAATCTTGTAATACTAAAGATTGCTGATGTGAGTCCTGAGAAACCAGATAACTGCAACAGCATTACAGAGCCTTCATTAATGACCTTGTCATGTAGAACTAGGCAGGCTCTAGGATCTAACCAAGATGTTGTTCTAGACATTTGATGCTGTCCAGCTCCAAACAACGCCAGAGACCAAAGATGCTTTGTTAATAACACACATATGGTAAACCTTGCTGATTTCAGTTACTGAGAGAATGGCATCTTAAATTATATAACTCTCTATTGTGTGGACATAGTACACTTTATTTCCAAGAGTTTTATATAATCACATGTGTGAGTTAAGTAATGCTTATGACAATACTTTGCAGGGTGTGTATTTATGTACATATACCTGACTGGGCTGTTCTTTTCTGTGTATCTCAAGCAGTAATAAACAGCACGAACATTTTCTCTAGTCTGACACATATAAATCAGTTATGTTGTACTTTTTCAATCTAGATTAACACGGTTTCAAGGCCAAGCTTTATTAAGAGAAAGAAACTGTACTGTTTTGTTTATTTATGGTATCAGGTATGGACTAGAAGGAAGCTAAAAGTTGTATTTGGACTGGACTAAGGCAATCTTTTCAGAATTTTTGTGAAAGCCAAGAAGCGATTTGCAAGAAAAGAACAAGGTGTAGGTTTACATATATGAAAACTAATGAGATGTTTTAAAACTTGAAAAATAACACTTGGATAGTAATTGGTTATAGGGAGGACAAACTGCTTTGAATATAGTAGGCTGCAGCTAAGAGACCCAAGGACTGCATCTGGCAACAGTACATATAAGAAACTATTCTCAACATGCTAAGTGATGGTAAATTTCAAATAAGTGTTGTGGAACTTCTTATGGCAAACTAAATGAGCATGAAAAACTAACTATGTGTAGGGATAAGAATCAGTATAGAAGAAAAATTACACTTAAAAAGTGAATGTACAGCAGACTCAGAAGCTTTTCATTTTAGTACAGTTCTTTTTGTTGTATTACATATGTTGTATCTATAGCTGATGTGTTTACTCTCACCCAGGCTGTGGCTGCAAATGGTCACAAATGATCAGTGCACTACCCAGGCAAAAAATACAAACAAAATAAATGTGTCCATATAAGAGAATTTTCTCACCACTTTTAGGAAAATGAATAAATGAGAAATAGGACAAACTTAAATAAGGTATGTTGTTGTCAAACCATGGACTGTGTTTTTTTTATCTGTATACAAGCAACTTTTACTTAGCTGAAGTTTGAACACAGAGTAAATGAGCAACAGACAGATGCAGTTTTGAGTGCTTCCTTATGACAAAAGCATTTAGCGATGAGGTTCTTTATATGCCACAAATCCTGTGGTTTTAAATAAGATTTTGTTTTCCTGACACTCGTTTTTATAAGATGCACTGCTTGTAACTCGTATTACCGGATATGGAGAGTAGAGAAGGTTTATAGGCACTTTTATTTCCAAGGTTACCTTCTCTTCAATTTATTTTATTCTTCTTAACTTGTCATTGCTCTGATAATGGCTAGCAAATCAATTGTGGTGACTGTTTTGATGGTGGTTTGTCCTTCATCCAATCAACCAATTCACAAGCAGGGTCAGAGGTAGGACTCATTTAACCAATCCCAGTGCCTGATTGTAGTACTTTAAAATTTCTCTGTTTGTACAATTTGTGATAACAGCACTCTTGGGATAATGGTAGCACCCTACTTTGTTCAGTGACTCTATCAGCAAGATTGCACAAGAATGCATACATTGTCATGTCTTATTGCTTAATTGTTCCACAGATTTCAACATATATGTGAGTCAGTAATATAGTGGAAAGAAATATTTTGTTCCACGTTGTATGGGGGAAGGGAATATTCAATGTCTTTTTTTATTTTTGACAAAACTGTGGATTATGACAAAGTTGAATAGTGCTATTTTTTTCTGTTAAGATGAAGCCGTTGCTTCATCTATACAATACTTTGTCTGTAAGAATGGAATTGCAACATAGCAATCAGACTGACAGGCCTCATGCACTCACCCTAAAGATCTGCACTTGATTCTCGGAGCTCGTACTTGAATACTTACAGTTCTATGAAAATGCCCATGCCCAACTTGTCAAAAAGTTAACATAAATATATTGGTGCATAAAGCAGTAAAAACAGTTTCAACGAAAATAAACAAAATAGGATTTTATTGTTACTATGTTAATATGCTCACAAACAGATGATTGCAATACACTGTGGGAATCACTTTGTTTGTTTGTGTCTTTCGGCTTTTCCCGGTCAGGGGTCGCCACTGTGGGAATCACAATAGCTTGAAATACAGATGCATAAACATATATCCTTAAATTCGTTAAATCAATGTATACTTTTCCAAAAAAAAAAAAAAAACACTCGATACTGAAAAAAAACTGCCACTGTAGAACAATAAACATTAATGAACTTCTTATATAGTATTTTATTTTATTTATTTTATTTATTTATTTTACATTTGTTGATCGGGATAGTCCGAATGGATGCATGTCCATTTTCAGTGGAGGCCTGGGGAGAAAAGCTCCACACAGTAATACATTATGTACAATACAACAGAGACAGTTTATAGAATACATGACACACACTGTTTATACAAATTGTAAATCAAAAATTAGCACATTACAATGTTAGGACAAAAGACAGAAGATAGAATTATGAAAATTCTTCATTAGGATACTTAGTATGCATTATACAACTGAGTTAGAATCTCTGAGACACAGAGATGATGCTAGTCAGGGTTAGAGCAAGGGCATAGCCAGTTGTTTGTCTTTTTCCTGGTAAGGGGTTGCCACAGCGGAACTCCGGTCCGCTAATGATTGGCAGTAGAGTTTTTTACAAAACGCCGAGGTGCCAGCTCGACGCCCAACCTTCAACTAAGGCACGCCCATTTACGCACTCATGTCTTTGAATGCTACCCAACCATGGGGAGGACATGCAGACTCCACACAGAAGGCACTCCCAAGCCAAGCCGAGAATCGAACGGGAGAACCTCTTGCTGTGAGGTAACAATGCTACCGCTGTACCACTGCGGAATATAGTGTGATTTAAAATATTTTTTTGAGATATTCTTTGAATAGCATAAGTGAAGATTCAAGAGTAAGGTCAGGAGGGAGTTAGTACAAGCTAAGAAAGTAATAAAACTTAAAAAAAATTACAGGAGCAAGTTTCCCTGCACCCCATGTGAAAAGCTCCCTCAAACTTAAATGTTCTGTCTCCAAGATTGACAGAGAAGGAGTAAAACTCAAATATTCACACAGAAAAATGTATTTTGCCCTGTCTTTGAAATAGCACATTCTTGGAGAAAGAATAATTCAGATGGGTGAGTAGAAGGGTGAACCCCCCCCCCCGCATGAGGTCTGGAGGGAGTTGGCTTGCACCTGTAAAAATCTACATATAATTCGCCAATTACATAACAGAAGTTGTTTCCATAACTTGCATGAATGAACATAACTCAGAGCATCAGAGAAAATGGGTTTCAGACTCTCAGGGAAAGTCAATGGGCTTTCTGAAGAGGACAGATGTAGCGCATGAAGATGTGAAGTTATGGCAAGTACATAACTTTCATATCTTACATGAGCTAGTCTATCCCTTTAAAAACATTGTCAGAGTCCCCAGTTGTAACCCCTTAGTTGCATTAAGAAGATACTGAATCAGAATTTCCTAGACAGACTAAGACCTCACCAAGTTTAATTATGGTGGCTGCCAAAAAAAGCAGTTACAAGAAAATGGAAATCAAAGTCTAAACCCACTATACTATTAGTAGTGAATAAAGTAACAGAGATAAAAGAACTGGAAGTGGGATCTTTAGAAAATGAATGGAGCAAATTACATAGAAAAAAATGGGAATTGTGGGTGGGAACAATACATGCAGAATAATGTTTTGATAGGGGAATGAGGTGTAAGGGATGGGAGGAATTGTATGAGATATGTAATGATCGATTCACAATGACTGTATAGAAGATTATATGTGATGTATAATGTTTGCAACTGAAAATGTGTCAATAAGGTTTGTTTTCATTTATATAAATGTATGATTGCCTATGTCATAAGTGATAATTCAATAAAAATAAAAGAAGATAATGTTTCAGACTACTGTGATTCCTACAAAAGCAGTGTAATCCAAATAGTTCAATAATTTCAGGATCACTGTTAAAAATTATAAAGATGTACTATTTTTAAATGTTATTGTTTACATCATTGTTCTAAACATTGTTTTCTTCCCCTTGTGGCTCAGGAAGTGATTGAAAAGGGTATTTGGACCAGACCATCTACCCATTCAACAAATGAAAAATAACATAATAAAATAAGGAAATGTGATCTCTGAGGTGGTGTTAGATTAATTATTTCTCATGTTTAGAATAATGTTATGTCGGGCGGCCATGGTGGTGCTGCGGTTAGCGTTGCTGCCTCACAGCAAGAGGTTCTCCGGTTCGATCCTCGGCTGGGGTGCCTTCTGTGTGGAGTCTGCATGTCCTCCCTGTGGTTGCGTGGGTTTTCTCCAGGTGCTCCGGTTTCCTCCCACATCACAAAGACATACTGTAGGTGAATTGGGCACTCTAAATTGGTCCTAGGTGTGAGTGTGTGCATGCGTGTGCCTTCTGTGGAAGGTTGGGTGCTGGGCTGGTAACTCAACACTGTAAAACTCCACTGCCAATCATGAGCGGACAGGTGATCCACTATGGCAACCCCTAACCAGGAAAAGCCGAAAGAAGAAGAATGATGTTATGTCACCTCCACAGGCTGCAGCACTTGTACTTGAATCTTTTAAATGCCCCATTAGTCACCTTTTTTTTTTCTGGAGAAACAGTTGAATCATGAGCTTTGATCAAAACTGATTACCCAGAATTCAGTATACACATATATTTACTTGTGCCCCATGTCATGTCATCTCTTGGAAGCTCCCACTGACTAAATCTTTTACCGAAACCCTTTTAAAGAGCATTGTCAGCAGAATATTCATAATTACAGCTTGTGTGTCTGACAGTTCTCTATGCAGTAAGTTTTTTTAGTAAAATAAAAAGAGCAGCAATTTTGAGTGTGTAACCACATTTATATAGATCATACTAAATGTAGATTTCTTCAATGTCATATCCAGCAAGCTCCCAAAAACAGTAAATAGGACCAATAAGCTCAGTCTATTTTAATGTTTAATGTGGAAACTACTCTGACTATGTCACATCACCCTGCTTTGTCAAAAACTGTAAATATGTTGCCATTGTTTCACTGCAGAGACATAGTACCTGTCTGAGAATGACCAGTGTTACAAATTAACCTAAGGCTTTTTTTTGCAAGGTTAAATGAAACTATCTTAATCAAAATTTGATTGGAATGGTGGCCTTCCATGGAGTGGAAGTGTCTGGAACAGAAAGAGACTATCTCCTGTTAAATGTCAGAGGTGTCGCATTACTTTCACCTACATTTAGAGACAGCCTCTAACACAAGCTATAGGAGATCTGTGTGTAAACACGTCTGAAGCTTGTCATTGTGTTCTATGAGAGCAACAAGCATAGGAAGTTAAGTGAAAGATCACTGCAGAACATCCCGCCCCAGCTTACTCACTACTATATCTGAAGACACCATGATGGTAATACGGTAACAACAGGCGTGGGGTAACAATTAAAACTCATGTCTTTTTACACAGACGTTATTTGTAACTTGGTGAAGATATCTGTTTGAGCTTCTTAAACTAATGCCTTCCATCTGTAAAAGGAAGTGGAACTAATTACACATAAAAGAATCTGTACGTAATTAAATAAATAAATTGTATCTACTATGTTTAGGAGATTAAGTAATTTTCCCAAACCTACAAACAAAATCAAAAGGCAACAGAACAATCCAAAACAGCAAACTGAAGCAAGGACTGTTGTGGGTCAGCAAGTTTCAAATTCCATGAAAAATATACAAACCGTTGTAAATGCAGTAAATCCAGATGTAAAACAACCTTTTATTAGAGAAAGGTTCAAATAAAATATTGTAAGTGCTTTTGTCTCATGACTTAATGAAACGTCATCATAAAAACCATCCCAACATGAGTAAAGTTTAAATATGTAACAGAAGACACACTTCTCTTTTGCTACGGCCAGTCAATGGTGCAATACAAAGAAAATATTGCATAATTTACAGATTCAATGTTCCTGGGATTTTAAAAAGTATGAGTTAAAAATAGTGCATTAATCAGGAATCAAACCCAGATCAACTGGTTGAAAGCCAATTATGCTCACCACTATACCACATAAACAATACTGAACATGATAGATCAAATAAATGAGACATTTCGTATCAAAGACTTAAAAACATTATAGTGTGATAAGTAACAATATAATAAACAATAATAAACATTTTAAATGTGTGAACACAGTTAAATGTTTAAAATATTAAAACTATCTTTCTTGTGCTTTTAGTCTTAAAATACTAGTTATAGAAAGGTAGCCATTCAAACCTGGTCAATAATTAGCCCTTAGGTGTAACTGCCAGGCTAATTCCATTCTCTTCAAAATGACAGTCCATGGTCCACCCCTTTCTCCTCTCTTCACTACATCCAGTACAAAAAACTTAAAAGAATGTTCTGTATACTCCAGACAGTGCTTTCTTACAGTATTAGTTTCATATTTTAATATTATAGCTCTCAGATCTTCATAAATAATTTTGTTTAACTTCCTCTCCATCTTACCTATGTAGAAGCATACACATGCACTGCACTGGGCACAGTACACTACTTTTTCAGAGGTGCAATAAAATTTGTCTTTTGGTTTGAATTTAAAACCATTAATCAAAACCTCCTCAATTTCAAGAATGGAAGGACAATAATTACAATACCCATACTTTTTCATAAATCCTGTGGATTTAAAGTGTGGTGTCCTTTCTAGTATGTCCTTCAAATTCATTCCCCTCCTATATACAATGATCGGTCCTTGACCCACTACATCTCTTAGTTCTTTGTCTTACTGCAGTATCTGCCAGTTCTTTTACAGTTATTTTACTTGTTTACTGTTTGTACCAAAAGTATTTATAAATGTGTATATGTAAATTCATTACTTGCCTGCATACTATGTTCTAAGGTGGTAAGCAATATATCTGCAGCCACCCTACCATTTGCATCAATTTTTCTGTTTACCCTGTTTTCAAATTTAATCACTCCTCTAAACAGGGGTTTAAAATAACCTACCTCCCTTTTATTTACAACTTCCAACATAATATCATATATGAAGTTGTGTGGATAGCCTCACTTCTGAAACATGCTTTTTAAGGTCTCACACTCTTCTAAAAATAAATGAAATGTACAGACCATCCTAGCTGCCCTCACAAACTGACCTTTTATGATAGCTTTCTTCTGATGTTGTGGGTGAGTACTGGAAAAATGTAGGAAGCTGTTTGAATGTGTCCTTTCAAAAACAATTTGTTACAAAACTGCCCTTTACAAAATCCTGACTTAGGTGGATGTCTAAAAAATAAATTTCATGCTCATTCACACAAGAAGAACATTTTAAAAACTCTGTAGTTATATTTAAATACTCTAAAAAGTTTGCAGTTAACATTTTAGGGCCTCTCCATAAAACAAACAAATCATCTAAAAATCTGGTATAAAACTGTCAGTATTGATAAAATTCTGAATTAACAGGCTATGACTTCTCCCACTGCAGCATGACAATATTAGCATAAACACCACCGCAAGCTGACCCCATTGGCCACCCCTTCTTTTTGAAGATAATACTCCTTCTCAAACACAATAAAACAAATGTTTAAAACAATTTCTAAAAGATGCTCAAGTAAATCAACCTCTTCTTGTGAAAAACTCTTCTCAATCAAAAAATCTCAATTAGGATTGTTTGCCTGATGAAGTTTCATTAAGTCATGAGACAAAAGCGCTTACAATATTTTATTGAACATTTCGCTAATAAAAGGTTGTTTTTACATCTGGATTTACTGCATATACAACGGTTTGTATATTTTTAGAGTTCATATTAGAATGACAAAAACGCATTTTCTCGAATGCGTTTTCGTCGACACATGTAGGGTGAACAGGCAAAACAGTGAAGTGGCTGTTCAGCGAATTCTTTCCCTGGGAAAGAAGTCACTTGACTGCTTCGTTGCTTTACCTGTTCTGGAGTGTAGTGTAGTCCCTTGTCCGGTATAGCTCCCAAGCGTGATTGTGCAAAAGTTACTGACCTTAGGGTTAGGGTGCGGGTTAAGGTACGTGCATATGTATGAAAGTGTTTACTGTGTTTTATTTTGCATTAGATGTATGGTTGAGTTACGTGTGTGTGTGTTTCAGCTGTTTACTTTTGTTTTGGGGGGTAGGATTAGGGTTAAGGTAAGTGTGTTTGTGTCTGGAACTACTTATGTAAATGTGCGCGAGTTACTGACCTTAGGGTTAGGGTGCGGGTTAAGGTAAGTGCATATGTTTTAAAATGTTTATTGTTTTTTTTTTTTCCTTAGATGTATGGTTGGGTTACATGCATATGTGTATTTAGTTGTTTACTGTTTTTTTGGGGGGTATAATTAGGGTTAGGGTATGTGTGTATGTGTTTGGAAGTGTTAAATGGTTTTTTTTGAATATGTGTTGATGTAACACCATTAGCTGTTTTCAGCGTTCGGTGTTATAATATGAACCCTATTTTTCATGGAGTTTCAAACTTGCTGACCCACAACAGTCCTCGCTTTAGTTTGCTGTTTTTAGTTTGTTCTGTTGCCTTTTGATGTTGTCTGTTTTATCTATGGCGTCTGAGGAGGGCGTGGGGACATTGCAAAACTTGTTTTCTCAGGATTTTGAATGTTCATTTGGAGATATTAAAGTGTGGTGCTGTATTGCTGTACTGTTAGAGCAATAAGCATCAAGCATCCAGGATTACTCCTCATCTTTGCTCTCAGACGATGTCATTTATCCAATCCTGCTTTGTCTTAATTGGACATGCAACCCTTCTGCTGGAGACTCCAACCATGCCAAAGGATGACCAGTGATATTATCAGCAGAAGATGGGCAGACATAGCCATAAGAATGTGCAGTTTTCCTTCATGAAACCAGAACCAACAGTCATTCTTTGTCTTCTCTTTCTGTGAACTAAAAAAAGCTTAGTGAGATTTAGGTCAATATATCAAATTTTATTTCTACAGAATATATTTTTAAACTTCCATCTTAATGACATAACTCATTGCATTTTTATTTTTCAATATCCCTAGCTCTTGAACACTACCTTGGCTACAGAAGAAAATGACGTGATAATTTCCTTTACCCCAACAGTTGGCATGGCTTAGTTGCATCATGAAACCATCCTTTTTATGGCCTGTGTTCTTCATCAGGCAAAGAGGTATTCAGTTTGCATCAGGAACATGGCATGTACAGCTTGAGAGCAAGATCCTTCAATGACAGTACAAGACCCGGGGTTCAATGTGCCCTAGTCAAACATGGCTTCAGTTATCATCACTACAGTGGTGCTGGCAGAGGGAATGAATATACATGTCAATAAAAGCTTAGTGTAGCATCAGAAATCCTTATAATTTGTTCTGCAAAACAGAAAGATAACATCATCACTGCTGTAATCCTACTAAGACGTATCCTGTGGGAAGTGTTATACTTCTTTGCTTCATTCTTCTGAATTTAATCAAAATCCCCAAAGACTACACAAGCTTCAGTTGAGTTTAAAGCCATGGCATGTCAGACCTTACTCCCAACTGATTTTTCTACAGAAGTATAGTAACAACCACCTGACACTGAATTCAGTACAGTGGTATTTGCCTATGTACTGTTTCTGGTTCAATGTTTTGTACATGAGAAACACCATCTTACTTTTGAAGTAAAAAGCAAGGTAATTGCCATCAGTCAGCATTGTTCAGAGTGTGTTAAGGCAGCATAAGAATAGTTATTTGTGAAATTACATAGTCTATAAACTGGTAAGTCATATGTGTATTTTATCTTACTTTCAGAAAACTGGAAGCCATTTCAAAAAAATATAGCCCACTTTTGAGTAAGACATTAAAGTTTGTTATATTTCAACAAATATGTTATCTAGGAGTTTGATCTCCTGTATCCTAGTTTTCTGCTAATTTAATGCTGATTGTTAAATATGGGTAAGTAGCATATAAGCCACTGGACATGTGCTGTGTATATGGGCTGGATTCATATCATTGTATGCAACTAGGCTACGGATGCTAGTTATGTAGTTTTTATATATATGTGTATATATATATATATATATATATATATATATATATATATATATTTATTTATTTTATTTTACATTTGTTGACCGGGCTAGTCTAACTGGATATATGTCCATTTTCAGTAGAGGCCCGGGAGAAAAGCTCCATACTTGAATATTAAGACAGTTAACAATACATAGAACTATTAAGAATAAATACAGAGGTAGCAATGGTCAAGTGAACAGTTATAATAATACATTTGTGAAGTAACAGTATTAGTGGAAATTAAACAATTCTATAAAAAAAAACTAAACTAAAAACAATTCTAAAAATCACACTAAGTGGTATGAGCAGGTCATACTTATAGGAAAGAGAATATATGTGTCATTATGTAATTAAAGAGGAAGAGTAGTAGTAGGATATGGAAGTACTGGTAAAAGGAGGAGGGATAGGTTAAGAATAGAAGGGGAAAAAAGAAGTCAGTCAGGGTTAGTGCATGGACAAAGCCAATGGGCTGTCAGATGTTCTTTAAGATGTTTTTAAAAAAGAAGAAGAAGCAAGTGTAGATAATTCAGCAGGAAGCTGATTCCAGAATTTTCCTGCCGTGTTTGAGAAAAGTGAATCTCGGCTTTGTTGTTGGCTTTATTAGAGGAAACTAGAAGCTTGTTAGCAGAGCGTAGTGAAGCTAGATTAGTGTAAGGTGTAATTAGATGAGTGAGGATAGGGTATTGTTAGGGTGATACAGGGTCTTGTGTATGATAAGTAATTGTTGAAAGAGTATCTGGTTTTTCAGTTCTAGCCATCCAAGTTGTTTGAGGTTAAGGCAGTGGTGAGTTTTAAAGGGTGAACATGTGATGAATCTAGCTATACTGTTATAACAGGTGGAGAGTTTGGAAAGGTTATTATTGGATAGGTTGGTATATATAACAGAGGCATAGAAGAGGGTAGAGATAAGGTGGGTTTGGGCAATTGCTTTCCTTGCAGGAGGGGTAAGGAATGGTTTTATTCTATAGAAGGTGCCAAGTTTTCTGTAAACAGACTTTATAGTAGAGTTTATGTGTTCATCGTAGTTGAGATGGTTATCAATAGTTACACCTAGTAGGCGGGTTGTAGTCTCTGTGTTGATGTTGGTACCATTATTAGAGGTTAAAGAGAAGGAAGGAATGGGTGATTTATGAGTAGGAGTAAAAAGCAGTAGTTTTGTTTTTTTGGGAGTAAGGAGGAGGCAGTGTTGCATAAACCAGTTTTCCACGTTCTGAAAAACAGTTTGGGTAAGGGAGTGGAGAGGATATATTCTTGGCTGTGCAGATTAAAGTGGAGTCATCAGCATATTGAATGCAGGTGGCTTGGGGTAAGTTCATGTGTAAGTTATTAATAAATAAGGAGAAGAGTAGGGGACCTAGGATAGAGCCCTGGGGTACTCCAATATTTACTGGAAGTAGTGAAGACAGATTGTTATGCCAAAGTACTGCTTGTTGTCTATTTTCCAGATAAGACCTAAACCATTGTATGGCTTGAGCATTGAGGGAGTGAGCCTTTAGTTTGTTTAATAGTAGATTATGATTAACCATGTCAAAGGCTTTTGACAGGTCAATGAATAGAGCAGAGGAGAATGAGTTATTGTTACGATTTTTATATATAGTGTCAGTAAAGGATAAAAGAGCAGTAGATGTGCTATGGAATGGCCTGAAGCCATGTTGGCAGTTTGCCAGTAGGTTATTTTGTAGTAAGTGGTTAAGCAGTTGTTTGTGAATACATTTTTCCATTATCTTACCTAATGGGGAGAGTAGAGCAATAGGGCGAAAGTTAGAGAGCTCAGTAGATGGTCCTCCTTTATGCAGAGGGATGATATGGGATATTTTCCATAAAGCAGGGATTTTGCCCTCAGAGATAGTTCTGTTAATAAGGATTGAGATGGGATAATCTATGGCTTTTGCGGCAATTTGTAGGTATTCAGATGGGAGATGGTCAGCAGAAGGGGTACAAGGTTTCAGTTTTTGAAGAAGCTTACAGATGAGAGAAGTAGATGCAGGTTGTATTTGAAAGGTGGGTAAAGAAGTATTGCAGTTATTAGGTTGGGTATCAGTGGGAGATGGTAAAGAATTGGCTAGGGTTTGAATGGCATCTGTGAAATAGTTATTAAAGGCATTGGGGATTAGGTTGGAGTTGCTATTGTTGAAACCGGTAGGGTCAGGAGTAGTAGTGTGACCTGGCTGAAGAAGTTTATTTATCCCAGACCAGAATTTTGTGGGGTTTGTTGATTGGTTTGTTGAAGGTGTAGAAAGAAATCCTTTTGTCTCTAAGAATATCCTTTTTGGTGGTATTTCTTAGTTGTTTAAATTGGAGGTGGGTTGTTGTGCATTTGGTAGATCTCCATTTGGCCCAGATTTTATTTCTAAGGAGTATCTTTTGCCTAGTTTGTTTTGTAAGCCAAGGGGCAGATTTGGTTTTTATTCTAGTGGAGCGGTAAGGTGCATGGGAGTCTAGGATTTGAAGAAAGTTTGTATTAAAATAGGTGACAGCTTCGTCTAGTTCTAGATAGGTAAGTGGTGACCAGTCACATGCTTGCAATTCGGTTATGAAGCTGTCTGGATTAAAGAATCTTTTTAAGCGGTAGGTTTTGAGATTGTGAGTAGTTGCAATATGAACTTTTTGTCTAATAACGAGGTAAGTATGTGGTCACTGATATCATCTGGAAGGGTTCCTGGAGTATAAGATTCAGGGTATCTATTTATAAGAATCCAGTCCAGAGTACTTTCTTTGTTACTAGGTTTATGGATTCTTGTAGGAGTTGTTATTAATTGGGAGAATCCAAAGAGGTTTATGTGGTTGGTAGGGTTTAGAGAACTACAAGTGGACCAGTCTATGTTAACGTCACCAAGTACAATGGTCTCCTGGGGTAGTTGGGCAGAGAGGTGACTCAGCAGGTTCTCTAGAGAATGAGTGTTATTACCTGGAGGTAGATACATGCAGATTATATAGATGGATTTGGAGTTATTGATTTGGAGTTTAATAGATAGGGTTTCAGATTTAGAGCCTAATGATGGAAGCACATTTATGGGGGAAATTTGGAGATTAGATTTATAGAGAATGGCTAATCCCCCACCTTTTTTTATTTTACGGTCATTTCTGAGGATGTTATAGCCAGGAGGGTTAATTTCCTGGTCTGGAGTAGTTGGTTTTAGCCAGGTTTCTGTAAGACATAGAATGTCAAATGAGTGGATGTCAAGGAGAGCATGCAGGTGGGAGATTTTATTGTTAATGCTTCTAATGTTAAGGTGAGCTATCAGAAGGGAGTTAGATGGATTTGTAATTGTAGAAAGTATAGGTCCTGAAACATTGGTAGAGTTAGTGGGGGAGTCAGTAAAGGGGCCGGGGTTTGGATGAATGTCACCGTCTAAGAGGGGGTGTTGCTGGGGGTATAGTAGAGATTTTAGGAGTTTATAGAGGTTATTAAAAGTCTTTTTGGTAGGGAAGTAAATAATGTGGGTTGCTCTGTGGAATTTTGGTAGTATATAGTTAGAGAAACAGGTTATGTTACTATGGTTCAGGAAAAAGGTGATAAAAGATGGTAAAGTCTGTTGGCTGCAATGGTTCTGTTCAGACAGTGAAAGATGTTCGTAGGAAGTAAGAGAGTAAGGTATGGTGAGAAAGGCTAGTGTGGTAGTTAGAAATAAAACAATGGTGAATATAGTTTTCTTAGATGGTGCCATAGTACTAGGATTTAAGTAGGGAGTAAAAGTGTTAGTAAATGAAGTTGTAAGGAAAGGAGAGTGGATGAGGAGGTTTAGTAGGTTATAGGTTAAGTGGATGAGGAAGTATCAAGGGCTTAGATAGGAGGTAGAGTAGAGTAAGGTAGGGATGTTGAGGGAGTGGTTTGAAGAAAGAGTTTACTAGTGCTAATTGGGAGAGAGAGTTAAGGGTGTGGTTAGGTGATGATGAGGAGTATGATAGGAAGAAATGGGATGAGGGAGTGGTTAGTGAAGTATAAGTTTAGGACCACTGGGGGTGGGTGGGAATTGGGGGTAGGGTAGGGGAGCGGAGTGAGCCCAAGGGCTTAACGGAGCGGGTTAAAACAGAGAATGGAGCAGCTGAGAAACAATCAGCAGAGCTGAGTATTAAAGGTAAGTTAATGATAGCTAGGTAAGAGGAAGCAGAGAACAGGTAGTAGTCAGTTAGAAAACAGGCAGGTATAACAAGTTAGGGTAAAGTTTGAAGTGTAGAGTAATTTAAGGTGAAAGAAGTGTAGCATAAAAAAGCAGAATAGCAATGGAAAAGCAGAAAAAATAAAAATATAGGAAGGGTAAGAGGTGCCTCCTATAGGGCAGAGCTAGTATTACAAGCAGTTACAGAAAAGGGGGGGGTAGGCTGTAGCTGAATATATACACACACACACACACACACACACACACACACACACACATATATATATATATATATATATATATATATATATTTATATACTTATTTAAATATTTATATATACTGCCTACCTCAGTAATGCCTGCTAACCCTATCCCTAACTCTGCCCCCACTCCAATGCTAAGTCTACATAGTACATTACAAAAAAACCCTTCCGATAACAGTCACTATACAAGACACCGTAAACACACAAACATGCTCCAACATACACTACAAACATAAAATCTAACCCCTTAGCTAATCCCAACCTTAAGGAAAAAAGAGTAGGCACCGTCCCTGCTGAGTGGTTTTCTCACCAAAAGTACCAAAGTTAATAAATAAAAATGTGAGATACCAGCCACGAAGGATAAACTCAGATATTGTCAGTGTTAAAGCTCTTGTAGTTAATCAATAAAATCCAACCGCTTGCAAAATATCCAGTAGGCTTTATTAAAGGAAAAAACAGGAATGAACGCTTTCGCGTGGTTCATCCATGCTTCATCAGATAATCATTAAACAGCTGTTGTGTATTTATATATCCGCTAAGCGCGGGAAACACTTAATTAAAACAAAATAGTTCATTGTTAAAATTTCTAAAAGTTTTTTTTCATTGTAAATATATACATACATCACTTATTATATGAGTGTAAAAACACTTTTCGTTAGACATAATGGATTCCGTTGTTCTTATAAAGACGAAAACTTGTTTCTGTCAAAAATTCATATGTGTATATTTTTCTTTCTTTCTATCTGGATCGCTTGTTATACATCAGGCTACCTGAATGGGTTCCATTAATATGTCTATGTTCACATCTAGTTGCTTCACTAAATGTCTATATAAATATGCGAACATCTCATATATATTCACATTAGGTGTTACATGATCGTATATGCAGTGAATCTCCCGTTTAGTGACAAACCCATTTAAACGCCATCGGATCCATCAATTATAAGAAACAAATCCATATGGTCACTTTAGTATGATGCTTATGTGATTAAGTATAAATAAATCAATATTCAAAAAAGGAAATCTATACAATGTAGTAAGATATACATAAGTATTAGGTAGCTGTGAATGAAAATATATATATGGAAGGAATTTATACAATATGGTAAGGTATGCATAAGCATTAAATAACTGTGAACAAAGTTATATAAAAACCAACAATAGCATATCACCAATGTATGTATAATATCTTTTTAATATATAATTCTATAAATAATTATATATATAATAAAAATATAAAATATATAAAACATATCTAGACATATCCAATATATATGAGGTCAATATATATATATATATATATATATATATATATATAATATATCTGATGAAATGTGTATGTAAATACAAAATGTATATAAAATAATAAAAAGGACATTGTTCTAACATAGAAGGGCATGTGATTGTATCTTATTGAATCTATATAATATATATCATTTTCTACTTAATAATGCGGGCTTAATGGATAAATAATTATTAATGCCCGGAGGAAGGTGTGCACCTAATTTTAATATCCAATTTAATTCTACTAGTGCTAATTCATTTTCTGAGTCTCCACCTCTGATGTTCTGCGGTATCATTTGTAAAACTCTAAAGCGAAACTGGTGTGTGGGATGCTCAATAATGTGTTTGGCTAGTGTGTTAGTTTCCACAGCCTTACGAATGTCATATAAGTGATTGTAGATTCTCTCTTGTAGTCTTCTTTTCGTTTGCCCTACATAAAAAACCTGGCAGAGTGTGCACGTGGCAAGATAGATCAAATTGCGTGTGTTACAATTAGCATAGAACTTTGGAATAAAAGTATAACTAGTAATGGGATGTTTGAAAGGCTGAATTTCTGTAATATATTTACATCTATTACATTTTTGGCATGCAAAAGTGCCCTTGTTCAGTGGTTGAATAATGTCTGTTTCATTGTGTTTTTCATTTACCATTATATGATGATCATTACATAAAATCCTTTTAAGATTCCTACTATTCCTGTATAGGAATCTGGGATTATTACCTATGATTTCTTTAGTTCGTGGATCAATAGTTAAGATGTTCCAGTTATCCTTAATAATATGTTGTATATTATTGATATCACTAGTGTATGTAATGATGTAATTTATTTTGTCATTAGTTCTATTTATCCTTTTGTGGTTTTTGTAAGTATGTTTATTATAATATGTACCTGTATGTTGATCCTCAATAGGTATTTTATCTCCCAAGACTTCATGTCTGATGTGCCTCACCATTGCTGGTTCATAGCCTCTATTAATGAATAAAACCTCCATAGAATTAGCTTCGTTTAACAAGTCTTCAGCTTTGGAACAAAGTCTGGATATCCTTGTGAATTGACTCTTGACTATACCATAAAAAGTGTGTCTCGGATGCATGCTATCAAATGTCAAGATGGCATTTTTCCAGACTGGTTTCCTATATAAGGTGGTAGTAATGTTGCCTCCTACTGTTAGATGAAGGGTAACATCAAGAAAATTTATCTCCTTTAAGGAGGTTTCTTTAGTAAATTTTAAGAATGTAGTAGTAGTTTCTAGATGTTGTAGAAATATCTCAAATGAATTTAAAGTGCCCTCCCAGATGATTATTATGTCGTCCACAAAACGCTTATAGAATCTGACAAACCTAAACATATCATTATTAAAAAGATGTAACTTTTCCCACCAAAGTACCACTAAGTTGGCGTAGGTATTTGCGCAGGGGGTGCCCATGGCTACCCCCCATTGCTGCAAATAATATCTGTTGCCAAATAGAAAAACATTATTGGTAAGCACTAGTTCTAACAGCTGACATGTTAGGATAACTCTATTGTTAGTAAAAGTAGTCTCATTTGTCAAAAGTTCTCTTATATATTCTATACCTATGTCATTTGGTATCGATGTAAAAAGATTTTTTACATCCAGCGTTATCAATAAGTTTTGACATGTACTATTAAGTTTTAGTGTATTTAAACTATTTAGTAAGTCATATGTATCCTTCAGAATTGTAGAAAATTGGTTTACTACTGGTCTTAGAGTATCTTCCAACATGGTGGAAATATGTGCTGTAACCCAATTGTCTCCTGATACAATAGGCCTTAGGGGGATAGGATGAATGTCTTTGTGTATTTTAGGTATCCCTTTAATTATTGGTACAGTGGGATACTCTATAGACAAAAATTCAAAGGTTTCTATGCTGATTTGGCGACACATAAGGAGGTCATATAAAACATCTTTTACTGTTTTTATAATTTTGGTGACCTTATCAACAGTTATAAGGGTATATGTATCATCTTCTGATAGCATGTTAAGCATATTAGTTATATATTCATGAGTGTCCAAAACCACCACTCCTCCTCCTTTATCTGCTGGCTTTATAACTATATCTGGATTCTGAGTAAGGTTAACTAAAGAAAGTGACTCTATTGGTGTGAGATTATAAAACCTTCCTTTTTTCACTGCATTATTAAAGAGTTGATAATAGTCATTTTCATAAATCCTTAAAACACATTCCACATGTGATGGCAAAACTGGTGTGAAAATGCTTTTAGATTTGTATCGTATATTTTGTTGTTCAATGCTAGTGGTGTTAGTATCAGTGCCAAATAACAATTTTAAACTTAATTTTCTAC